>NC_056737.1:1595192238-1595492238 GCF_019279795.1 Protopterus annectens
CAATAGGCTACACTTTTACTTATTTATTTATATATTTGCATTTGTTAACTAAGAAAGTCCTTCTAAGTTATTTACCCTTTCAGTGGTGGCCCAATGACAAAAGCTCAACAAATTACAGGCAGATTAGAGAAATTGCAAAGTCAAGGCAAATGCTCACGGTAATAATAATAGTAGTTGATTAAGATAGTAGACACATTTAGAGGGGTCTATATCAGCAAATCGAAATGTCACATACCTGAACACCAGCACATCGACACATAATGATCAAACTACGAAAACTAGGAATGGCCACATCAACTAATTTTTCCCAGGGGAAAAAATTGCTTGGCCGTAGTCGGTAACTTGCCCATTTCTCCACTGTAGAGCTATCTCAAAGTTGGTATATTTAGTTAGGGAGGTTATGGGGGCACAGTTCCCCACATCGGGGGGTGTGGGGGTGAAGCCCCCCACTTTAGTAGGGTTTGATAGTGTGTTTAGGTTTTGGTCGGCCAGGCGATTTTTCCCCTGGGAAAAAAATTCACTGAAGTGGCCATTCGTAGTTTTCGTAGTTCAGTGTTAATGTGTCGATGTGTAGGTGTTCGGGTATGTGATGTTTTGAATTGGTGATATAGACCCCATTTAGAGATAATTATGTAATCCAAACATCCACTTTCAGAAGCAACAAGAGTTGATTAACTTATAAAAAATAGGATTATGTAGTTTTGAGATGAACATTCATCAGTCATGTTACAGTTTGTACATCAGATGCTATATAGCTTTCACTTGTAGATATATCAAGCTTTTCACTTCTGATAGGAAGCATTTACAGTATTTACATTTTTTATTATTTATTTTGCTGTCTCCTACTAGTATACATGCTAATAGCTCTTTAGTGTTAGAACTGACTATATTTATTGGGCAGAAAATATGGATGGGAAAAGGGTTTGGAAGTCTAGACAATGTACAGTGAGGGTTCAGTTGATGGGTAGGCTGGTTGGCTTGCTAAACTCTGTGCAGGTGAACACAATAGGCACATATTATTACCAAGGAGATGAGATCTCAGGGCTAGCTTAAAATGATGGAGTGTTTGGTGTTGTTTTACTTGAGAAGGTAACTTATTCCAGAGTTTGGAGATGTAAATGATGTAAAGGACATCTCCACAGGAGTTGTTAGACCTTTGTGTTTTAGTTAGGAACTTATAGTGAGATCTTAGTTGTCTAGGTGAAGCATACCAATACAGGAGGTTTACAGGGGTGGGCATTTATCTTGTATGTTGTTTGCAACTGTCTGTGTCATGAAGTCTGTTGGGGAGACTTAACCATTGTAGATGGTTTAAGGCATTACAGTGATGGGTCTTACATGGTATTTATGAAGCATATCTTGCAATGTTGTTATAACGTTGTTCTTATTTTTGTAACAGAATGGACTGGAGGTTTAGTTAGGATCAGGTAAATGTACAGGAAGCTGAAAAGTAAGTGGGAGGTAGTTCTTGTAATGCAGACAGTATATTACTCAAGAAGCATTTAACTTGGTACAGGAGACCAACTTTACTGGGGGGGGGGGGGTTGACTGCTGCTGTACTTAGTGTGGAAGTCAGATTTGGAACTTTCAGCAACTGTAACTCCTATGAGTCTTGTGTGAGGAATGACTTCGGGTTTTGGTTTTGTTTGCGAATATGACAGAAAATGAACATTTGTCATTAGAGGATGAGTTTGGGATATATAGGACTAGCTTGTTCTTCGAGAGGTTTAGTAGTAACTGTGCATTTCTTAACCAGGATTATATGGATGTAAACAATTCTTAAATTACTGTTTGTAAAGTGGACAAGGTCATAGCTGAACATACGATAGTGAAATCATCAACATATTGAATGAAGCTAGCTTGCTTATCCATGATATACAAATCCTTTATAAAGATATTAAATAGCAAAGGATGCAGGAATGAACTCTGGGAGTGCCTATTTGTACCAGAATGTAACCCAAGGTGTCCTGCCATTTTATACACTGAGAAATACTGGAAACTTAAACAATCGCCCATATAAAAGTTGCTTAATGAATGGAAGGATAGGGACCCCCTAGGCGAACAGCTTCAGCCTAGCAGGGGTTAGCTATGATTCTAACATGGATGAGAAAGAACCCTTCTTAGAAATGTTTACATCTACTGGAAGATTAATAGAGAGGGATGATTTTTAACATTGTAGTAGACATCCTGTTGGGCCATCTCCCTGCTGAGAAAATAAGGCTTCGAAAACTCAGCCTCTGTGTTTAAGAATATGTTCAGGAGTTTACATTGTACAAAGTAAGTATGGCACTATACTCAAAGCAGATATATTTTGCCTTTATACCACCAGCTGAAGCTAGTCAGTAAATTAGAGTTCTGCTTTATCAATTTTATCCTTATGAGAAATAATGAAAGGACATATTTTAAATGCAACTCCCATTTTCACCACAATATTGTTATTCTAGAGCTAATGAGAGTGGCACAGGTATTACAGCCCTTCTAAGGTATCCATGAGAGAGAGAGAGAGAATTCAGGGTAAATGGTTAAAGTGAACCAGTCGAATCCTGTGAACCCAGATATGTCAGTAGAACCCAATTGGAATTTTTTTATGGAAATGTAACATTTTTTGAGGGGTCTACAAAAAAGGAGGAGTCAAGAGTTTTAACAACTAATACATAGAACTAAAAAGATGTCATTAGTTGAGGAGAAATACAGAAGAGAGTTTACTGGGTTCCAGAATGAAGGTGGCAACAATAACTGAATGCAGTTAAATATGCAGAAGTACACCAGGAACTGCACAAAGTTATCGGTGGTATGTTTTTAAGCAGAGAAAGCTGAGCAGATCATAAAGTGGTTACAAATCAGAAATGAATTAGTCTTGATACTATGGTACTGAAAGTTGAAGCCCTGACTACAATGCAGGTGACCCATATTCAGTTAGCATCATAGGTGCTGGCGAGGCCAAGTGGGGGAAATTAACTTGAGTGTATGATGTCATCTTTCTGATCCTGGGGGGGGGGCAGCCTAGCCCACCACATTGGTGACATCCATGGGAGGGTAGGCAATCACCAAAGAAAGAGGCTAGAGCAGGCTTGTGTTGTTAAGTAACATATGTGCAATTGAGTTTGGAATGATGTCCATGTCAGGCAGCCTTTGTGAGTCAGGCAGTCCTTGTGAATCAGCCAGTCTTCTACAGTGAATGGTTAGGAGGGATGTGTTGGGGACCTTAAGGGAACCAGTACAATGGCCAGCACCTAATGCCTAACTCTTTTCTCCATGGAAACAAAACTGGTCAATAAAATTCTCATATGGGAACTATAGCCCAGGGGGCTCTCACCTATTTGAGGTATGCCTGTTCCCATCCCTGGAGGTACAAACTAGTTAATTAGCTCCCATTCTGTGCTCTATCTCCAGTTAGGGTTAAGGTTAGGGTTAGTATGCATTGCTCCATCCCTCTGTCTGCCTTAATAATGTATGATAACCCTAATCCTAACCATCTTCCTACTCCAAATCCTAACCCTGCACCTTAGCTTAAAAAGAAAAAAACTTGCTGTAGCACAACCACTAAATAAGATAGCCACAGGTATACACGTACCAAACCATCCTCAAACCACTAGAGCTATCTCATTATCTAACCTTCACTCTAATGTTAATCTGCAGTCACACACACACACACACACACACACACACACACACACACACACCTATACCAACACCTAATACAAACTCACTCACCTGTTCCAGCAAATGACAATCAACAAAACGTATGTTCAATGAAATGGGCAGACACACAAAAGAACCTACATTTCAGTCTGTTGCACAAATGAATGTTTGAGAAAATGAACTGCACCCACACAGACACAGACACACATACATACATAGACACACACACACACACACACACACACACACACACACACACACACACAATGTGTGTGCGTGTGTGTGTGTGTGTGTGTGTGTGTGTGTGTGTGTGTGTGTGTGTGTGTGTGTGTGTGTGTTGAAGGCATAGCATAGATGGTCTTTAAATGAAAAAGAAGGACACAGTCTAATATAATTCAAGTATTAGTAAATACAACAGTGATTTTTGACAACTAGAAGCCATACATCTTTGTATTAATACATTCACGGTTTGTTAGTATTTATTGCTTTTTTAAGTTTACCACTAGATAGCTTCATTGGTTTTGTTCTATTTTGGCTTGTTTTACTGAGTAAGCCATTATTGTATGACCACGGATTCAACAGATTTTTTTTTGCTATTGTCTTGACCTTCAGTTTATGAAGATCACAATGAAGAACTTTTTAGGTGTTGATATTGGTTGTAAGTGGAAAATAGTGCTTGCATAGCTATGGACTTTCATGATGGACTGTACTTAGAAAGTCAGTGCTAGTTTCACAGTCAGAAATTGGCAATGCTATTAATAATAAAATAATAACAAGTATTTAATTATTTATTATATTTAATAAAGTTCTGTGGTTATTTATTCAATGTTTTTTATCATTTGTCTACACTCATACCTGTCATTACCATCAGCAGGGTAACCAGTTGCAGTCTGCTCTTTAAAGTATCAGTTCTATTTTAGTTTGTTAAAATGGTTCCAGATGGCTTTACTTATGAAACTTTATCTCAATCCATACTGGATGCTTATGGACAATGCAGTATTTTTGACTTTGGATCTTCAGCTTTTCAGTTAACAGGTTTCATTGTTGCTGGTTCAGATCACATCAGTTTCGCTGTGTTTTAATTTCATTTGTAAAATGTTTATAGTGTAGGCAAAGCAGAGTATATTATTCATTCACATAACACATTGTCTATCATGGTGCATATCCATACACTACATGCTATTAGAATGTTAGCAGTAAATGTGAAATGTGTCATACAACATGTGGAATATCAAATAGCACTGTAAAATCAAACTACAATACATACATAGTATAACAACTTCATAATTATTTTTTTTACCAACAAAACATAATGACTGTCCAAGATACATGTAACCCATAGCTTATTAAAACTTATTAAACAGAAAACTATAAATTGTCCCTGCTTTTGCCTCATATGTTTGCCCTACCCTCATAAATTTTTTGATTTTCTGATATATCACAGAGGATTATTCAGTCAGTAATGGCATATATTACAGTTTAATGATTCTTATTTATCAAAAAGTACATGCTGATGTAAAACCTGTTGTTTTATTAACTAGTCAAAATAATATTTACAAATCATCCCTGATTTTGGGCCTTTGTTTTCCTATTATTTCTTCCTTTGTAATTCTTCAACAAAGTTGAGAGCATGCACCATTAGAATCAGTTAAGAATCACCTGGCACATAGCTTTATGTCATATAAACAGACTTTAATTCTGAGCACAAAAATCCACTGTTGGGCTATAAGCATATCTAACTGCATAATATTAATCAAAAGATAATCAGTCGACAATTACAACTCACTCACTAGCTTCCTTCATAGAACAGGTACATTCCATATGTTATTACATTTCTGTATGTTCATTTTTTTACTCAAATGATTTTTATGTTGATGAAATAACACATTTTAATACATTCATAACATTCAATAACTATTTACAGTATTTACATTCAGCCTGACAAAAAGGATTCAGATAAAACATTTGTAATTAAATAATTAGTTAATATGTAAACTATGATACTTAGGAAGAGTTTGGTTCCATCTGCAGGGTATCAGTCAAATTCAAAATTTTCCTCCACGGGCTATTAATCAATGGCTTAGGAAAAGTTCTTAGCTCGTTACTTCTTTTCTCCACTAGTATGCATTTCTTCAGTGAAGATAGGAATTCCTCCATTGTGGGTGCTACATTAGAGTTCCATCTTCTAGTTATACATTTTCTGGTTATTGCTAACATGGTCCACAACAAATACAAGTCATCTTTCTTCATATTATTACTATTAACAACATTCAATAAAATGAAAGACTTTGTCAAAACAAATATATCTGTATAGATAGCTTGAAGAAATGTGTTAATCTCATTCCAATATGGTTTAATATTAGTGCAGTCATAAAAAATATGAGACTAGTCAGCATTAGTGGACAGGTGACATCTCCAGGTGTTTGAAGGGTTCATTTTTGAGAGTTTCTCAGGTCAAAAAAAGATCTGTGTAGAAATTTCCAATGAAAAATCCTCCAGAATTGTGAATAAGAAGTTAGTTTAACTGAAAATAAAATGTTTGTTTTATTTTTCATTGATAAGGACATTTGAAACTCTTTAGTTAGGTATTACCAGTAAGAATCTTTAGGAGCCATCTTATAGACAATTAAAGTATTATATAGATATGATAGTTCATTCTTAATATTGATATTATTATATAGGATTCCAAAAAAACAGTTTATAATTTTTGGTACGGTTGTGAAAGATGAGTTGTGTATCATTCTACACAGATCCTTAGTATATTCTGTGACACTCTGAAGAACCAACCAGTCATTAGGGGATAGGCCATAGGTTGACAATATACATTGTGTGTTCAAAGCTTATTGGTTTGCAGTACATTGCAACCAACAAAATAGGTTACTATTCTCCCATAATCCAAAAATCTCTCTATGTGTTTTATCAGGGAAATCCTTTGTAATACTAAATGGTATTAAAAATCTATACCATAGTTTTATATCTAAATTTGTGTTGATTAATTTTCTAAACACATCAAAAATATTGTTTACTAGTGTTAGTTTAGTTAATGTTGTTGTACTATACTGTACATTTAAACTTAAATAGTGCCATATCTTATCTTTGTCTGTTACCAAAGCATTTTTTGATAAATAATTTTCATTCATTAGTATAATGGAGTGTAACTATTTCCAATTGGAAGAGTATCTAGGATTTATCTAGTTTATCACTATTTTAATTATAGATGCCTTTATATAAGTTTCATTCTCTAGGAATTTTAACGCCCTTGTTCTCATATTCTGATATGATGAGAATATGCCACTCTATTTCTTTTGGAGCACCATCGGAATTTCATCAAAGTTGAAGTGATTTCTTTAAGGATTTTCTTTTCTGGTGGAAGTATAAGAGCTTGTGCTATATATAATATCTTAGGTAACAAAACCATGTTTATTGTAACCCATCATCAAATGTTATAAACAAATTATTCCATTTGCTTATCAATGTCTTGATTAAGTCTATGGCTTTAGCATAGTTAAGCTGTAAGGTTTCCCCTATATTCTTACCTAGGACTATTCCTAAATAGTCTAGAGTTTAAACTTGGTTTCCAGTAATATGATTAACTGGAACCTGCATGTTCTTTTTTTTTCTTTAATAATAAATATTTTGATTTAGATTTGTTGAAGGAGAGTCCTGAGATTTTTTTGGAAATTTGTTATTACTATATCAACTTCACCTAACACTTCCTTAGATTTGGGTAAGGTAAGTAAGACATCATCAGCAAACATCATTATTTTATATATATGTATATATATATATATATATATATATATATATATATATATATATATATATATATATATATAGTGGTCATATATATTTATACCTCTTATCTTTGTGTTATTATGTATTAAGATGGCAAGTATTTCTATGGCCAGAGCAAATAGGATAGGGGACATGTGATATCCTTGTCTAGTACCTCTAGTGATTTAGATTGCTTTGGAAGTAAAGGGACCTAATTTGATATATGCTAGATTATTCTCGTAGATTTTCTTTATCATTGTTATAAAATAGGGGGGGGGGATCAATAACTGTAAGACTTTAAATAAATAATCCCAATTTAAGGAGTCAAAGGCCTTTTGAATATCTAGACCTATTATCAATGCTTCATGGTTTCCTCTAGTGAGGTAATCTATCAGTGTTAATACTTTATGTATGAAACCAGTTTGGTCTTCATTAATTATTTTAGATATGGGTATTTTCAATCTGTTGACCATAACTGACATGAATAATTTATAATCATTATTCAACAAAGAAATTGGTCTATATGAGTTGAAATGATTAGGGTCCTTATTCTCTTTTAATATGGGGAAATTAGAGAATAACTCCAAGAAGGAGGAATGTTTGCTAATGTTTGAACTTCAAGAAAGGTTTTATGTAAGAGAGAGATTATAGAAGAAGGGAACAATCTATACATTTTGTTAATTAAGTCATCTATTCCAGGTGCTTTATTAGACTTACTTCCTTTAATCCTGTCTACAATTTCCTTTTGAGAAATAGTTTTTTGTAAATCTAGCTTAAGTTCCTCAGGAATTATTGCGATATTGGGAACTATATTCTCTAACTTCTCACATTCATTTGTACTTATTCTATCTTTATGATGCACTGCATAATGATAATTAAAAGCCTCCAGAATGTCCCATATGTCCGAGACTTTTTTTCTTTTCCCTTCATGAAAGATACTATCAATATTATTAATTTTTTATTGTATCTTAACTTTCATAGATAGGTTATGGAGATGCTTAGGAGAGGTAGCATAAGAATTTAATTTCAGCTTTTCCATAGCTAAATTAGTTTTATGGGATAATATTTCATTGTATTTCTTATTTGCTTCTTCTGTTTTCTTATTATTATCTGTAGCAATTAAGTTCTTATTAGATTTAAGAGATAATATTTGATTTTGGAGTTGCTGTAACTCTGAGTCCCATTCTTTAATTTTATTTGTACCAGCTAATGTTTTTGCCATATAGATAGGCCTTAAGAGAATCCTGAACCATAATTGTGTTTTCTTCAGGTTTATAATTAATCTCTAAGAAAAGTTGAAGTTCAGAAGTTAACCAAGATTTAAAGTTTTTGATTTTTGTGATATATTAAGTAATCCTTGAAGTAATAACTAACTGATTGAATTCCAAATGTATTGTTAACAACAGGGAATTATAGGTTCATAGGTTCATAGGTAGGTACTAGGCTATTGGCTCTAGGGCCTACACAAGCCCAGCCAAAAAGGCACCCTGGCTTTCGCCACCCAAGAAATTCCTATTACCCATCCAATCATCAAGATTTTTCTTGAAGAATGCTAATGAGGAGCTCTGTTTGACATAGATAGGTAGTCTGTTCCAGAGTATGGGAAGTCTCTGGGACAGGAATCTATCCCTCCAGCATGTTCTGTTTATTGTGGTGACAAGGTTTAGGTCCCTAGAGCGTGTAGCTCGGATGGATTGGGATTTCTTTAAGTGGAGCATGTCCAACAGCTCTGGGTTTGACATAGCTTTGTATGACAGGCAGAGATCGCCTCTGAGTAGGCGATATGCGATGGAGTAAAGCTGGAGTTTTTTGAGACGGTCTGTGTAAAGGCATCTGTCTGAGGCCAGTAATCCTCTTTGTGTGGTATTTTTGTGGCCTTTCCAGTTGTTGTAGATGTCTTGTGAGCTACATACCAAAAGGGGCGTTGTACTCTATAATGGGTCTAATGAGTGATGAGTAGAGGGGAACAATGACCTCTTTTTTTCTGGATGAGAAACCTTTTGTGATGAGGTGTGCCACGTAGAAGGATTTCCTGACCACTGTGGCAATGTGATTATCAAAGGAGAGACTACTGTCCACCTGTGTCCCAAGGTCTCTTATCACACTTTTGGTGTTAAGTAGACTATCACCTATGTGGTAGTTCATGGGTACAGAGTTTTTACCAAAGGGGATGACAATGCACTTTATGTCATTGAGCTTGAGACCATGTCTTTGACACCAGGCATCTGTCTCAGTGAGGCCCTTTTGTAGGATGTCCACATCGTTAGAAGTTTCGATTATGGCACCTAGTTTGCAGTCATCTGTGAATTTAGTTAGCCAAAGACCTTCTGTGTTAGCATGTACTTCAGAGAAGTAGATACCAAACAGGAGAGGACCCAGGACTGAACCCTGTGGTACTCCACTTGTCTCTGGTCTGAAGTCCGATTTGGAGTCTGCTACTTTCACAGTGTGGGTTCTGTCAGTAAGCCAGTTGGCAACCCATCTTGTGACATAGGGATTTATACCTAGTTTAGTGAGTTTATCTATAATTCCAGAGTGGGGGATGGTGTTTAACGCCTTGGCGAGATCTAGATAGGCTGTGTGAACCACCTTACCCTCATCTATGGCTTTGGTGACTACTTCAAAGAAGTCTATCAGTTTTAGGAGACATGATCTGCCTTTTACAAACCCAAACTGTGTGGGGTCCAGAGTTTGGAGATCTCCAATGTCTTTGATTATGAGTTCCATGATGATACGTTCCATGGCCTTGTAGACGAGGCTCATCAGGCTAATGGGGCAGTAGTTCCTGGGGCCTGTTGTGGCCCCCCCCTTTGTGGAGTGGGATAACTGTCATGGTGCACCATTCAATGGGCACAAAGCCTGAGGTGAGGCTATGATTGAACATGGTACTTAGGTGGGGTGCCAGTTCATTCTGTAGTTCATGTAGAAGACAGCCTGGGATGTTGTCAGGTCCCATGGATGCTGTGTTCTTGGCTTTGGAAAGTGAGGTTTTTACCTGTGCAGCCGTGATTACAGGAACTTTGCATTCTTCCGGTATAAAGATGGGCCCTTTAGAGGGTGAGAGGGGGTAAAGTTAGCACTGAACCTATCTACCAGGATGTTGGCACTATCAGTTGGTTCTGTATATTTAGTGTCATTGTGCTGTAATTCGGAGCAGATCTGAGTGTTGCCATTGAGATTTTTGACATAGCTATAGAATGCTTTGTGGTTGTCTTTAGAATCAGTGGCAATTTTGTTTTCATAACTAGCTTTGGAGGATTTTATGAGGGATCTCAGCTTATTACTCATCATCACTGCCACCAACTAGCTCTAGATGTGTGTCCTGTCCAAAAGCTATACAAATTTAGGATAAGCATGACAGTAAACATCTTTTGGATCACAACATTAGCAAGAATCAGGAACTGCATCACCAAGCACTCGATTGCGGGGAAACTGTAAACATGAACTCTCAAGATTTTATGCATTATTTAAACAACTTCCAGCTGTTGTTTGTTTTAAACATCTGCTGTACTGTTAAGAGCAGTGTGAGGTCAAAAGTGACAAGAATAACTCTTCTTGAGACAAAAGACAACACAAAATATGAACTCATGGAGTATTTCCCCCCAGAAACATATTTTCCTGGTCTTATCAGAAAGAATAAGTGATGGCCCATTTCAGAGATGAATATCTGGTTATAAGTGAAGGACCTGCCAGGTTTGATTACTGGTAAGGGGCAAGATTATGCAGTAGTTTTGCCTGGTTAGTTTGTTGTGGCTTCTTGGCAACCAGATAGCTTTTGCGAATCTACACCAACAACAGTCCACTCTTTTTGATGTCATTCAACATGTATTTACACTCACCATTGCTGGTCCCTCCATTCCTGAGACAGCATACTAGACCTGATCATTACCAACATGGGGACTCTATGCTCCACACCAGAAGTATATCCCTCACTGGTAAGATCAGACCATAAATTAATTTCACTGGATGTCCACATCCCGACCCCACCCCCAGCCCAGAAAACCACAGTGAAAAACTTCTCAAAAGCGAACTTCTCACTTCTCAAAACCGAAGTGGAATCCTTCAAGGCCCCAGGGCCAGTGGAAACTACAGCCCAAACTGCAGAATCCTATATAAATGCATTCTACGGACATCTCCAGGAATGCATGGATCATGCTATCCCAAACAAAACCAAGACCCAATCATCCAAAGGCAGGCGTCCAGTCTGGTGGACCCTGCCATAAATAAACTGTACAACAGAAGGAGGAAGCTACTACATGATAGAGCAAAATCCCTAATAGGGAAGGCACCTCTGATCAGTACTAGCAAAAAATTACAATCCCTCATAAAATCCTCCAAGGCCAGCTTCGAGAGAAAAATTGCACAGGACACCAAAGACAATCATAAGGCTTTTTTCAGTTATGTTAGAAACCTGGGATGCAACTCCCAGACTTGTTCTGAGTTGATTCTAAACGACAAAAAATACACTGAACCCACAGACATCGCCAGTATCCTGGCAGACAGGTTCAGTGCAGACTTCTCCACCCCCTCCCCCCCAAAAGAGCAAGTATCTATCCCGGCAGAGGGCTGCCTCCCAAACATCTCAGATGTTCAGGTGAAGGCTGCCCTCTCCAAAGCAAAAAACACTGCTTCCATGGGACCAAATGGCGTCCTAGGTTGCGTCCTACATGAACTACAAGAGGAACTAATCCCTCAAATAAAACAGCTATACAATCTCAGCCTCACTACAGGATATCTGCCCACAGAATGGCGTACAGCAACAGTGGTCCCACTCCACAAAGGTGGAGCCTCTATGGACCCTGGAAACTATCGCCCCATAAGCCTGACTAGCTTAGTCTGCAAGGCTATGGAGAGGATCATCATGAAGCTCATAAACAAAGACATTGGGGACCTACAGACACTAGATCCCACCCAGTTCGGCTTTGTCAAGGGCAGATCCTGCCTTTTGAACCTGGTTGACTTCTTTGAAACAGTCACTAAAGCCATAGATGAAGGGAAGGTAGTCCACACAGCCTATCTGGATCTTGCAAAGGCATTTGACACAATACCCCAGTCGGGCATCATAGATAAGCTATCCAGCTTAAATATAAACCCCTATGTCACAAGATGGGTCGCAAACTGGCTCAAAGACAGAACCCACAGAGTGAGAGTTGCTGGAGCCATGTCAGACTCAAAACCGGTCACAAGTGGCATCCCACAGGGTTCTGTCCTGGGACCACTCTTGTTCGGTATATACTTTTCCGAGGTACAGGCAAGCGTGGGAGGACTATGGCTCACCAAGTTCGAGACGACTGCAAACTGGGCGCCATAATCAACTCTCCAGCTGACACAAACATC
Source organism: Protopterus annectens (assembly GCF_019279795.1). Classification (NCBI taxonomy): domain Eukaryota; kingdom Metazoa; phylum Chordata; order Ceratodontiformes; family Protopteridae; genus Protopterus; species Protopterus annectens. The sequence continues at coordinate 1,595,204,992 of NC_056737.1, forward strand.
CTTCAAAAGGTCTCACAGAGACAGATAACTGGTGCCAGCGCCATGGTTTAAAGCTAAATGCCAAAAATGTATAGTCATACCCTTTGGCAAAACAATGTGCCCACAAATTACCACATAGGCGAAACCCATTAAGTACAGAGAAAGTTATTAGGGACCTGGGGACCCAAGTTGATAGCAATCTCTCCTTTGAAAACCACATTGCCAAAGTGGTTAGAAAGACCTTCTACATAGCCCACCTCATCACGAAGGGTTTCACATCTAGATCAAGAGAGGTAATCATGCCCCTTTATTCATCCCTCATCAGGCCCATCATAGAATACAATGCCCCTTTTGGGATGTACCTTACCTGACACCTGCAACAATTAGAAAGACCCCAAAAGTATCTCACCAAGAGGATCAAGGGTCTCAAACAGATGCCATATGCTGCTCGGTTAAAAAAACTCCAGCTCTACTCAGTTGCATACCGCCTTCTTCGAGGCGATCTATGCCTGACATACAAAGCTATGTCAAATCCAGAATTAATGGACATGCTCCACTTCAGTAAATCTAAATCCCTTAGAGCCACACACTCGAGGGACTTGAACCTCAGCACAGAAATAAATAGAACTTGCTGGAAGGACAGGTTCATAACCCAGAGGCTCCCTTCGCTCTGGAATAGAATTCCAGTTCATGTGAGGCAGAGCACCTCACTGAATCTCTTCAAGAAGAATCTCGATAAGTGGATGGGGGATCGTAGGTTTGTCCCAGGGATTACTCCCGTGTCACTATTAGACAAAGGCACAGTAAACTAAACCTTAAAAAGGGCACAGTATACTCAAATCAAGGGGTGGCGTAAGCCATACAGAATCGGGCTAGGCTTATAATTGCCCCAGAGCAGATAGCCTAGTATGAACCTATGAACCTATGAACCTATAATGACTGTGTTTAAACAAGGTTACCGTAACTGAAATTAGTTGTATTAAACTGGCCTGGCAGAAGTAAACACCTGAGTCCTGGGCTACTCAGCATATCAAGCTGGTAGCAGTGAGACTTTTAAGGACAAACCTATGGCTGGATTAACTATTATTTATTGACAAGTGTGTGTGTGTGTGTGTGTGCATGTGCGTGCGTGCGTGTGTGTGTGTGTGTGTGTGTGTGTGTGTGTGTGTGTGTGTGTGTGTGTGTGTGTGTGCACGACCATGTATGTCTGTATTTTAATATCAGTTTAATTCTCATGCAAGCGATTAAAGAGTATAGCCCAACCACACCTTTCAACTGCCCAGATTTTTGCCTCATATTTTTGGTCTGTTCCTCATAAAATTTGTATTTTTTTCTGGCAAATTACTGAGAATTGAAGTCATTAAACAATGACATACATTTGAGTTTCAAACTTCACATCCTTCAGAAAATGATTACTAACATAAATCCTATTACTCTAGAAACTTTCTAAGTTTATAAGGGCAATATTTCAAATTCGTCCCGGTTTTTAGGCTTTGTCACTCCATTATTTTATGCTTTGTCCAGTTTGAGAGGTATGATCCTCACTTTAAATGAAACATACTATCTTCATTAGATACAAATCAGTACCGAGATGAGATGGTAAAACAATAGACTGACTCTTTTTTGTTCTTTTAGCCATTCAGTATGTAGAAAGAGGTAACTATTTCTGAATTCTTTCACTCTTAATTGTGTTTAGTCATTTTCCACAGTAAACACTGGAAATGAACAATTAAGCTGCTTTCAGTTTTAAACCATATTTTCATCTTCTTTCTCTCTCTCTCTCTCTTCTTTTTTATTTTTTGGCTTTTGGAGTTTAACCAGGAAACAGCGGTGTCTAGCTCTGAACAGTTAGAACACATTACACTGCGAATGATGACATACTCCCTCACAATTCATTTTTTATTAAATCACTCTTCATTTAGACATTCACTCTCCTGTTACTCGAATACTTCATATGACACTAGTACAAGAGGTTACATAAAGGTAGGTACAGCTCTACAATACAATCCATATCTTAGTTTTCTCTTTTTGTTACCATTTCTAGTGCAAAGGAGTTAACAAAAGCAAGAAAACTGAGCCACGGAAAATAGAATTTCAGCTTGCCTACACTTCTAATTCTTTGCTACCAACACCGCAAAATGAAATCTTGATTCCTTCACCAAAGCAATGTATAAGGAACTAATTGTAAAGAATGAAAGAAATGCTTAAATTTTGTTACATCAATGTCTGGGTGTTATGAAAGGATGTGGGTTTTCATTCTTAGAAGCAGTATGCTTAACCATTACTTATTCTCATCACATTTGTGAGTTGCCAGTGTCCACGGATTACATATTGCGACAAAGAAATATTTCACTCAAACGGCCTGTTACACATTAGTCAATAGCTATTAAGAAACTATGAACATTTAAGTGATAACATGCCTCTACATGCCCTGTAATTAAAATACTCCTTCCTACAGGGCAGAATTGTAGGCATCAAGGTGGAAGGGGAGCAGGGTGTTTCATAGTATCTGCCTTGCTTGAACCATGTCATACCCCAAACTCTTCTTTTTCTTCGGGTGCTGTGATATTTGGAAGAATGCTGACTGGGATGTCACAGCTATGATGGCCAATGTGTGACATGGGGTAAAGTGCAGACAAAGGCAAAATCGCCTACATCAGCTCTTTTCCCAGTACCCTGAATAATTTAGGGTATGCACCACAGAAGAACCCCCAGAGCCAGCTGAATAGTATAATTTAAATTAACATTGATTTATGTTTTGTAGTCTTGTCAACGTTGCACGAACTAGTCACTCCTGGCTACTACATCCTGTAATTGTTCTATATCTTGGTAAACTGCATAAAAGTAGATATTGGTAAACTGCTTAAAAGTAGATATTTGCATATTTATCTGTCGATGGTTTGAAAACAACTTATGCAGTTTGTACTTTAGGAATATCTCACAACAGCTTTGCTACTTTAGTACATGTACAATCTTCTTCTTCTTTCGGCTGCTCCCATTGGGGGTCGCCACAGCAGATGAACTGTTTCCATTTCTTCCTGTCCTCTGCATCTTGCTCTGTCACACCAACCACCTGCATGTCCTCTCTCACCACATCCATAAACCTTATCTTAGGCCTCCCTCTTTTCCTGTTACCTGGCAGCTTCACCCTTAGCATCTTTTTCCCAATATACTCTGCATCCCTCCTCAGCACATGTCCAAACCAATGTAATCTTGCCTCTCTGTCTTTGTCTCCAAACCTTCCAACCTGGGCTGAGCCTCTAATATACTTATTCCTAATCCTGTCCATCCTCGTCACACTGAGTGCAAATCTTAACATCTTCAGCTCTGCTACGTCAAGCTCTGACTCCTGCCTTTTTGTCAATGCCACTGTCTCCAACCCATATAACATAGCTGGTCTCACTACCCTCTTGTAGACCTTCCCTTTCACTCTTACTGGTACTCATCTGTCACAAATCACTCCTTACACTCTTCTCCACCCACTCCATCCTGCCTGTACTCTCTTCTTCACCTCTCTTCCACACACACCATTACTCTGAACTGTTGATCCCAAGTACTTAAACTCATCCACCTTCGCCACCTCTAATCCCCGCATCCTCACCATTCCTCTATCCTCCCTCTCATTCACACACATATATTCTGTCTTAGTCCTGCTGACCAACATTCCTTTTCTCTCTAAAGTATATCTCCACCTCTCCAGGGTCTCCTCCACCTGTTCCCTACTCTCACTACTCTCACTACAGATCACAATGTCATCTGCAAACATCATAGTCCACGGGGACTCCTGTCTGATCTCGTCTGTCAACCTGTCCATCACCATTGCAAATAAGAAAGGGCTCAGAGCTGATCCTTGATGTAATCCCACCTCCACCTTAAACGCATCCATCATTCTCACCACAGACCTCACCGCTGTCACACTGCCCTCATACATATCCTGTACTACTCTTACATACTTCTCTGACATACAACATGACTTCCTCATACAATACCACAACTCCTCTCTAGGCACCCTGTCATATGCTTTCTCTAAATCAACAAAGACACAATGCAACTCCTTCTGACCTTCTCTGTACTTCTCCATCAACACTCTCAGAGCAAACATCGCATTTGTAGTGCTCTTTCCTGGCATGAAACCATACTGCTGATCACTAATCATCACTTCCCTTCTTAACCTAGCTTCCACTACTCTTTCCCATGACTTCATGCTGTGACTGATCAGTTTAATCCCTCTGTAGTTACTACAGCTCTGCACATCACCCTTATTCTTAAAAATCAGTACCAAAACACTTTTCTCCATTCCTCAGGCATCCTCTCACTTTCCAAGATTTCATTAAACAATCTAGTTAAAAACTCCACTGCCATTTCACCTAAACACCTCCATGCTTCCACAGGTATGTCATCTGGACCAACAGCCTTTCCATTCTTCATCCTCTTCATAGCTATCCTTACTTCCTCCTTGCTAATCCACTGCACTTCATGATTCACTATCTGCACATCATCCAACCTTCTCTCCCTCTCATTCTCTTCATTCATCAGCCTCTCAAAGTACTCTTTCCATCTGCTCAACACACTCTCCTTGCTTGTGAATACATTTCTGTCATTATCTTTTATCACCCTTGGTCCCTCTGTCTAGCCAATCGGTACAGGTCCTTTTCTCCCACCTTAGTGTCCAACCTTTTATACAACTCTTCATACGCCTTATCCTTAGCCTTCGCCACCTCTCTCTTTGCCATGCACCTCATCTCCTTATACTCATCTACTTTCTTCATTTCTTTGACAATCCCACTTCTTCTTCACCAACCTCTTTCTCTGTATACTCTCCTGTACTTCTTCATTCCACCACCAGTTCTCCTTGTCCTCCTTCCTCTTTCCAGATGTCACACCAAGCACCTTTCTAGCCATCTCTCCTACTAGCTCTGCTGTAGTTACCCAGCTATTCGGTAACTCATCACTGCCACGCAGTGCCTGTCTTAACTCTTCCCTGAACATCACTCACAATTACCCTTTTTCAATTTCCACCATTTGATCCTTGGTTGCTGCCCTCACACTCATCCTCCTCTTCTTGATCACCAGTGTCATTCTACAAACCACCATCCTATGCTGCCTAACTACACTTTCCCTTGCCACCACTTTACAGTCTCCAATCTCCTTCAGACTGGCCCTTCTACATAAGATATAATCCACCTGTGAGCATCTTCCTCCACTCTTGTATGTCACCTTATGCTCCTCCCTCTTGTTAAAATACGTATTCATCACAGCCATGTCCATCCTTTTCGCAAAATCCACTACCATTTGACCTTCTGCATTCCTTTGCTTAACACCATACCTACCCACCACTTCCTCATCCCCTCTTTTCCCTTCACCAACATGCCCATTGAAATCTGCTCCAATCACCAGTCTGTCACCCTTGGGTACAGTCATCACCACTTCATCCAACTCACTCCAAAATTTTTCTTTCTCATCCATCGCACACCCAACTTGTGGAGCATATGCACTAACAACAGTCATCATTACACCATCAATTTCCAGGTTCATAAACATCACTCTATCCGACACTCTTTTCACCTCCAAAACACTCTTAGCATATTGTTCCTTCAGGATAATGCCTATGCCATTTCTCCTCACATCCACACCATGATAAAACAATTTGAAACCACCTCCAATACACCTAGCCTTACTCCCCTTCCATCTGGTCTCTTGCACACACAATATACCAACCTTCCTTCGGTCCATCATATCAGCTAGCTCTCTCCCTATACCAGTCATACTGCCAACATTCAAAGTTCCGACTCTCACTATCACAGTCCTAGCCAACAATCTTACTGTAAAATCTCTGGCTGTACTAACTTACTGTATGAGTGGTATATAAAACTTAAAATGGTTAGGATAGGTTATACCTAGAAACTTTATTTCAGGCAGAGTTAAGTAGCTGAAATGATATATAAGAAATGTACTTTTCAGTATTTCTAAATGTGCTAATACTTCTATGTATATTACAGTTGTCAGTTGTTTAATGTACAGAATTTGATGCTAGTCCATAACTCTGTGTGTACACACATGGCACATATTGTCTCCCACTTTATTTTTTCGGCAATGTGTGATGAAGGGTGTGGAACACTGGGGAACATCTTATATATCAGAATAATTTTTCACAAAATGTTTGTGTTTCATATGTTGTTGGGATCATCTGTATAGTTTAATGAACTGGAAAGCATTTGCTTCCATTACTACTATTGTGTTGGATTGTTCTTCTTTGTTGGGGGCAACCTTTGTATGTTCGACATGGGGATCATTAGGGGTGTGTGTGTGTGTGTGTGTGTGTGTGTGTGTGTGTGTGTGTGTGTGTGTGTGTGTGTGTATGTATGTGTGTGCACTTTGGGTATGCTTTGTGGGTATACTTTGTTGGGTGAGTTTATTATGCAGGATTTTCTGCACTGTGTATGTTTGTGGTGGGTGATATTGTATGCTAAGTTGTGCAATTGTTGGTGACAATACTTGCTGTAAGGGATGTGCAGTGCATTAGCAACCATCAACTGTTCTAATGTCATACCAGCTGTGTCAAACTAATTTGTAAAACTTTTTCTTATGGGCTTGGCATTTTGTACTAGGCTGTTTATTTTTTGTGGATGATTCTGATTTGGCCTTAAATATGTTATGGTGCAGTCTGCAGTACAAAGCTGACAATTTTATACACACACACACACACACACACACACACACACACACATATATATATATATATATATATATATATATATATATATATGGGTCTACTTGAGTTGACCGAGACGCCACTTCGCCGACACGCAGAAGACCGAGACCAAACGACCGAAACCAAAGGTGATCGACAAGGTGAAATCCCGACAGCCGAAAGACCGACATGGAGAACGTGTGAGCGCGACTCGGTAAGTGTGCGATACTGAGGAATTTAGGGTTAGGGAGCGGACAGGTAAGTGTGCGATAGTGAGGGATTTAGGGTTAGGGTGCGGGAAAGGTGAGTGTGCGGTAGTGTCGGACTTAGGGTTCGGGTAAGGTAAGTGTGTGATAGTGAAGGAGTGTAGTTTAGGGGTGGGTTAAGTGATTTAGGGTTAGGGTGCGGGTAGGGTGAGTGTGCGATAGTGACGGGCTTTATGTTTTAGGGTGGGTTAAGTGAGTTAGGGTTAGGGTGCAGGTAGGGTAAATGTGCGATAGTGATGGACTTTAGGTTTAGGGGTGGGTTAAGTGAGTTAGGGTTAGGGTGCGGGTAGGGTAAGTGTGCGGTAGTGTCGGACCTTAGGGTTAGGGTTTGGGTTAAGGTTAGTGGATATGTAATTGTGTGTAATGTGTAGTTTACGTTTTGTGTGTCGGTGTAATGGTGTTCGGTTTTGTGAGTTGTTGGTATTGTGTGTTTTCGGTTGTTTGGTCTCTGTGTTTTGCATATCGGCGAACTGGCATTTCGGTCAACTAAAGTAGACCCATATATATATATATATATATATATATATATATATATATATATATATATATATATATATTCCACTTTGCAAGTTTTACTGTGCTGATATAATGTACTGCATTGATATAAGAAGATGATAAGTTGTCTGGTTCTTTCTGACTGTGTTCTGCTCATGAAACCATATTGTCTGTGTAGTTATTGCACGTGCTGGTGGTTGATGTGTGGTTCACTGCGCACAGCTGTGACATTAGGTACACATGTTCTGTAGTTCATTGTATTTGAATACTTTTCATCCTAAAAGTGGTATTTTTGCACTAATGTGCTTATGTTTCATTATTCTTCATGCTTTGTTGATGAGAATGCCCACAAATCTGACACTACTCTGAAGAACAAGCATCAAATATGACTGTGCCATAAGCAAGGTTGGTAAATACATACCAGGATAACAGATGTAGATGGCTAGAATGCATATGGCACTGTTTCTTTGTGTCTTGAAAGCTGCCCATGCACTTACATCATCCTCATATTCTAAAGGTGTATTAGGTGATTAACATGATGCAGCATCACAGCTTGAGGCAAGTGATATCTGCAAGACAGGCCTTCAGTTACTATACAGGTGTCTCCAGGTGAGTGTCACATCTAGTGCTGTTTGCCTTGTCTAGCAGTATGTCTGCTACTACTGTGCATGTTTTGAATGAGCCTAACAACCAGATGGAAACAAAGGAGAACCTGCTGAGAAAAGCCTTAGATTCCCTGTGCAGTGTCTTCAGTACATTGGGGGAATGCAGTGCTGCAACTGTGTGATCTACACAGGAAAGCAGGTGAAGAGGGACAGGCTCTAGTCTCAGCATCCCAGCTGTTATTGTTGTGTCTGGTGGAATGCACACAAGAACATAGGGTGCAGATATCAGACTTTATCTTCAGATGTAGATGTAAAAAGAAGCAATAAAAAGAAGAATAAGTAAATGTTAATTAAAATCAATATTCTTGAGCAAGTGCAATTCAAGTTCAGGAATCTTATGAAGTGACTGTAAGCTTTGGACTACCTATGTGTCATCTACAGCTTTGTGTTGCGGTACCTGTGTGGTACCAGTACACCTTGGGTGTGCATAATAGTGTAAAGTCTTATGTGCTCTATTATCATGACTTTTGCCACACATTTCCTGTGCCATCCCTACAGCCACATACCACTGCCACTCTCCTATATGTGACACATTTCATAAGCTACATATGATCTACACATGTTGTGATCTAATATGTGTGCATTTATGATTGTTTTTATCCATACTTCTATGAAGCCATTTAGAAGCTTTGGGAAATACTTGATTAGAGCACACTGTTGTAAACATTACTTATACTCTGGCTCTATACATTTGTGCCTTGCATATCCTGTTTTTAGATGTTCAATACTGTAGTTATGATGCTGTTGTAAATGTTATTCCATGGTATGCTAGACTTGTATATTCCTGTAGGTAAAGCATATATGCTTTATTCTTTGCATATTGTTCGTAATTTGGGGGTTATTATCATCCAGTACATGCATGCACATGTGGTAATAATGTTTTCTTTATTCCTCCACCATCATGTTTTAATATTTTTGGTGCTCATTGGATGAATCATACAGCAATAATGATTAATACAATGGCTACTACACTGAGTGGTTTTATGTGGTTGAGATCTGCAAAGAGATGACTGCTTATATATTTATAGCACACAATAATAGCACTCTTTTTTTAAAAACAAGTTTTTTTGCTGACATTTAAAAAGATATACAGCTACATTTGCCTCTTTTCTGGACAAAACTAAGTTATAACCAATGTGGTGGGCAGTACTGGAGATAGATCATTCAGAGGGTTAATAAAATGACAGGACACCAAATAACCACTGAATGGACTAGTGTTCCCCAAAACCAACCACTTTGGAGTGTGTTGTTATGTATATAAAATAGATACAGCCATAAAAATACTGACTTTAAAACTTTTACTAAAAATAACTTTATAAATATGCTTGGAGGTGTAGCTAGCTATTTTGCACCTAGATCCCCCATCAACTTTAAGTTGTGAAGCCAAAAAGCTCCTCGTTTTGGAACTGAGGAGAAAAAAAGAAAGTGCTTCTCTCCTTTTAATCTGTTGCAAACTGCTTGCTACATATGTAGCAAGCAGCCTTTACAGTTTATGTCACACACACTGCTTACTACAACTCTTCAGTTATGACTACAAATGCAATACCAGCATTCTGAATTTCAGTAAAGAAACACTACAGATTATACATGGGTATTTTAGTACTTTATTTGAGGCAGTTCTAAATAGGTTTAGGAGAATACTAGTCATTTTTTTCATTTATTTCACGGCCTAGCTGAAGATCATACCCGAGTACAAGCAGTATCCGCATAAACAAGGATAGTTAGGGGAATGTTGCTACAACTATCGAAATGACAAGATGCTGCTAGCAATTCTTCCATGGGTAGGACTGTCACCGTGCATTGAGGTTTGAACTCCTAAGCTAATCCTTTTTAATGCTATGATTGTAGTTAAGTAAAGATACAAAAAGGTTTTCTTTTCTAAAGTTTGGAACAGTGGAGAATTGGGCATTTAACAGTTAATGTCCTTGTATGCATATAGTGGAAATGGGATGTCCATAATGACTGAATGAGGTGCATTTTAAGCTCTAAGACAAAGTGTCAGCTATGCTGCTGGGATTTACTTTTCAGAAAGACAAGCTAGAATATTGGATACCTACCAGTGTAGTTATCCAGAGGACAAATGAAAAAAGGTCCTGGGGCACAAAACCAGAGCTAGAAACAGCAAACTGCACCCCTGGGCAATTGTGTGAGGCTTCTCCAATTAAAAAATAGATCTGAGTTTAACATGAAGTAAATCCTTTATTGTGTACAAAAATAAAGTTTAGTACATGCAGGTGTCACACTCCTTTATCATGTGCTTTCGTCCCAAATGTCCTCAAGACTTCATCAGAACAAAATGATGATCCCTGTGTTCTGCCTCATTTAAATACAACCCTAAGTTACCACAGTTTAAAAAAAATATACCAAAATCCCCACAATAATTGTAAACATACTTAATGTTACTACTGTTAAAATCTACACAGCAATCATTATTTTCGAGTGAAACAATTGTTTAGAAAATAACAGATATATTAATATTGAGTGTAAAAAATATAAAGAATTCTAATATTAACGATAATGTGCAGATGATATAAAATAGTGTATATTTTTTACACTCAATATTAATATATGTGTTATTTTCTAAACCATTTTTTCACTTAAAATCCATACAACAATCATTGCTTTCATTAGTAGTAACATTATGTGTGTTTACAGTAACAATTATTGTGGGTTTTTGGTAAACTGATTAGTTGATAGTACTAAGACAGTATTTTTTTAAACTAAGGGAGCCTGGGTTGTATTTTAATTCATTTTTACACATTTTATATATTTCTTATACATTTATTTACCTATAACATTTTATTCACTATACTTATTAGCTCACTAGTTGTTGTTTTTTATGTGGAAGGCACTATGCCTTTAAGATAACATTGACTAATTGATTCTTTCTCATGTGACATTCATCTAGTATTTAAATGAGGCAGAATACAGGGATCAACATTTTGTTCTGATGAAGTCGTGAGGGGACCATAGATAATTTAAGGGGACTCATGCATGGGATAAAGCATTTAGGTTCTGCCTCTGTACATTAGTAGTACAGGGGGCAGTCCTGGCCCATCCATAGATCCAAGTTGCACTTGAATATGGACAGGGATGAACTTTGTCTTGGAAGTACCAAAAAAAAAAAAAACAATGCATCTTACCTGGGATATTGTTTTTGGCTGGTTGCAGTTGATGCCACCGATTAATATCATATTTGGCATCAGAGGTCTTGGAAACTGGAGTAAAAAATCAAACTTCATTAACCAGACAGATGCATGACTCAGAACCTCTAATATGGTCACATCCTGTCCAAGAAACTCTGTGGCCAGTTTGCTGTATGGTGAGTATAACACATTGCAAAAAATGACTTCAACAGTTCTAACAAGTAAGTTCTTCAATCGCTGGCTAAATGTCATGTAGTCTGAGTAGGTGGTCATGAGGCTTGGAACATAAGAGGGAGGATTTGGGCACTGTGTGGCCCAAACATCTAAACCACATGGAATGCCATAGAGTACATTTACTGCTGGGACAGATAAGTATTCAGCAACTATAGCTCCACAGGGCTGAAGGGGGTCCACTAGTACAGCATGAAACCCCTCCCTCTTCAGGTACTGGATTAAGCTCCTATTAAACAGAAGGCTTTCACATGTAGACAACATGATTCTGCTGATATTCCAAAACCTTTCTAGCTTCTGCATAATCTTCTCAGTTAATGGTTGCTGGCTGAAAATACTGGAGCTGAGCGACTTCTGTATCATATCTAAATCCATTTTACTGAAAGGTACTGGAAACAACCTGCTTGTATAGTGCTGAGATTCTTCCATACGAAGATTTGCTTCTGGCATGAGGACTGTTATATTGTGCCCCTTCTGTCCAAGCCTCTCTATCAGCGGTCTTGTACTAATCCAGTGGCTTCCATCAAAAGGCACCACTAACAAGTGTTCACACTTAGTGGAACCTGTGAAAAGTAAAAAGTAAAGCACAAATAAATACATTTTAATGCTACTATCCCTGGAACTGCAATAACTACGTTTCCTGCCTGCCTAGCCACATACTTCTGGGAACTGTGTGTACTTAATCTGATTAAAAACACATGTCTAAATTTACTGGGCCATGAGTATGTAAGCTCAGTTCAGAAGAGAGCCTGAATAAAGCAAACAATTCTAAAGTACATAAATACGAGTAGTTTTGTGTTTAGTCCCTTCTAGCCCATATCCCCTAGTCTGCTTTAAAGTGAAAACATTTGTCTGGAAAAAGATAGTTGCTTCAAATTACTCTGATTTTTTTTTTTTTGGTAACAAAGAGCTTTTTCTTGAACTAATTACACATTTACATAGCAGTCTTGTGTTACTATTTATATTTCTGAATGTATTTTATTTCTTGTCCAGGTGCAGAATCTTAAAATACTTCAAAATTGTTCAAGTATACTTCAAAATTGTTCAAGTATATATGTTTGAATATTATCTTCACACTTGTAAGGAATGTGTGTACTGCAGGATTTAAATACAATCACTGTACAGACTAACATTGTTTTGCAGAGCTAGTTCAGATTAAACTTTCCAGCTATATTTGTGTAGATTTGGATGTGATCACTATAACTGATAACCAAGATTTGTGCTGGTTGGGTATGCTTAAACCAATTAACATAATGTCTGCATGCGTCTTGCACTGAAAGCTATTCATTCATCCAACAGACCACAAGCTTCTGCCTGTGCCACTGAGCTAAGTGTTTTATGGTTCTCAAATTTGAAAAACACTTTTTAGTTCTATACAGTGGTTAGCATTGTCACCTCACAGCAAGAGGTTCTCCCGTTCAATTCTCAGCTGGAGCACCTTCTGTGTGGAGTCTGCATGTCCTCCCCGCAGTCAAGTGACGTTAAAGACATGCAAGTAGGTGCATGCATGAATGGGTGTGCCTTTCTTGAAGGTTGGGCATTGGTTGGCACCTCGGCACTGTAAAAATCCACTGCCAATCATTAGCGGACCGGAGTTCCTCTGTGGGTACCCCTAACCGGGAAAAGCCGAAAGACATTACTTTTACTTTTTTCTGCAACTACTAGTACACAGAGTAGATAAAGCTCTATGTACTACAAAGAGATATGTCTCTAAGATTTTAACTAATTATGTGTTCTCTTTATATATGTCAAGATTCACCTCTTAAGCTTTAGTTCACACTGCTTTGAAGGTTAATTTTTTGATATCCATGTCTCAAACATTAAGCTGATTATGATCAGAGATGCAATCATTATCCTTTGTGTTAATGTGCACTTCTTGAAATCTATTTCTGGGATACAGTCAAAATACTGAAAACTCAAAATACTGACTCTCATAATATTGAAAACACAGGATACCAACACTTACTATATTCCAGTACAACTACATACAGAAACAAATAAAAGTTAAACCTTATTGTTCTTCTCCAACTGTAAGCAGGGGGGTAAGACCCCCTGCACCCCCTATTTGGGGGGCTGCACTCCCCACACACCCTATTGCTTAAATATATCAACTCTGAGATTGCACTTCACTACACTAAGATGAGTTATGTTGTAGTATAGCAAACTAGAAGGGAACATGACTAAGGTTACAACAAGCAGTCATGAAGCATGTAATGGTATGTTTGCCATTTTGTTCTCTGGAGTGCGATCTCGGAGTTGATATATTTAAGTAGCAGGGGGTGTTGGGGATGCATGGGGGGGTTGTCCCCCTGATTATAGTTGAAGAGTAATATGTTTCTGTATGAACTTGTGCTGGAATATAGTAAGTGTTGGTATCCTGTGTGCTTTCAATATTACGAGATTCAGTATTTTGAGTTTTCAGTATTGTGAACTTTCAAGATTTTGGTCTCAGTATTTTGGGTTTCAGGATTTTGGGCTTTCAGGATTTAGAAGCAAGCCCATCAGGATACATACCCCCTCCCACCCAATGTGTCTCTGTTCATTCTATATCTGGTGAAAACAATAGAAGTAATGTTGCAGCAAGTGTAAAAGCATGTCCATGTTTGACCAGTTTAATGGCTATGTGTGCATTTCTTGGGGACTGGCATCCCAGGTTTTTTTTTTGTTTTTCTTTTTGTGAAGTTTGTACAATGCTCTCTAGCTACTGATCAGAGAAAATATCTGGCATTTATGCCAAATATAAGAGACTAGACAGTCAGTACTGAGTTGGATATTTCAAAGAAAAAGTGAAATTGTATTGAAGTGTGTCTTCTGAAGAAGGAAGTTTGTGTTTTAATGTTGAATACTGCTGCTACACTTCTGTCCCACAGGTACTAACATCAGGAGGAGGGCAGTGTTACAAAAGCTACACCTGTAATGTAATTTCAACTGTAAGTGCCATGAATGGTGTGGGTTCTACAGCACCCGCCAAATCATGGTTTAGGCAAAAAAAATAAATAAATAAAACAAATCAATCATTTCATTAATTTTTTTCTACCTTCAGATTACACAGTCAATGAACTAGGGCAAAAAAAAAAACTTTCTGCTTAATAAGTTTTGATGTTTCTCTATGTCACCTAAACTTCAATTGGCTATTCTAACAAATATAGTTTTCCTACAAATGTAGAGGAAAAAGGATCTCATTCATCACAGATTGGTAAGGCTGGAGATGAATACTGCTTCTGCGGACACTGATACTTGACAGTATGGCCCCAGACACTTCTGGAGCATAACTAAAGATCTTTACAAACATTTACTGCTAGCATCTCTAATCTTCTAGTGGTGTATGTTCCTTTCCTCCCTGGAAGCATTTGTTACATTAGACAGACACTGAGACAAACTCATAAAACCCACCTTAACTGTCATGTTTGTGTTCAGGGGAAGCCCTAGATTAGAATCTGGCCTGTTCTGATTATAATGTCTTGCACAGCAGTTCTTTTTTTGTCTTTTTTCTTTTTTTCTAGCGACCTGTACATACTCTCCAGGTATTTTAGATCTGCTCCCATTGCTCTGTTTTACGTTACTGTCCCCAGTAGTACTTTCTAGGCTATGACTAGTCCAATCAGTGGAATGGGAAGAGGAAGTAGATCAGATTAGACCACCTTGCATGAATTACATATGCTGCCCTGCATGGCGGAATATTTTTTTGAATGCATTAACTGGGGCAGAGCTACTGACATCACATGTATCATTATCATAGCATGAAGTAAAATCTAACTCCAGACCCACTTTCTATGCTGAATTTGTAACAGAAATCTGTCAACCAATTACGACAGAACACGTGTCAGATTGCAGGCAGAAACCCCACTGTCCTCTTACAGTGAGTGACCCAACAGAAAGCCACTCCTTCCCATTTATCACCTGGCTTCTCCTGCAACCAAGTTTGTACTGACAAACACAGCTCAATTTATTGTATTTTGATAGCACAAGAAATTAAAAACAGATTAAGTGCAAATCCATACACATTGACTGAATATAGCTTTTGACAATCTTTTTAACTCTTCTCTGACTGTCAGGGGACAAGAAACAATGACAATATCTACTGCCCAATTGCAAGCATCTCTGCAGTAAGGAAAATAACATATAAATACCACTTCTTTAAAATGTGAACGACACAGAAAAAATATAAGCTTCTCTGCAGTAAGGAAATAATATACATATACCACTTCTTTAAAATATGGACTACACAGAAAAAAAGTGACAACATAATACATAAAAAATGTATTATCTTCCCAGTCACAATGTATATTTTTTATGCAGTGTGATATACTAATTTTCCTTCCTGCCAGCTATTGTGTGCACCCCATGTATGAGTGTATGATTCTGTCAGTAACAATTGTAAACCTCACCAAAAATATTTCCAGAGAAAAGAGCAATAGATATAGGTAAACTTAGAAAGGAACAGCTCTGTAAAACTCTCCCACTTAATGAAACTTATTTCCAGATAACAGTATGTTGCTGAACTTAAGCCTAATTTAGATGTAAAATATCTTTTCACTGTCTTCTAATTTTCTAATGTTGTCATGTTGTATGCAGAATAACACATTTTAAGGTTATAGCTGTTTTATGAACAGCTGCTGATATGCAGATAGTACAACGTGACAAGTTTTACTTTTGTCCTTCACTACAAGCAATATGGAAAATGCTTAAAGACAAATGAGCATAATTTTTATTTATTTATTTACTGACATTTTATTACCTGGGGAGCCCAACTGGATAGGAGCTCATTTTCAGTGGAGGCCCAGGAGAAAATCTCCAAAGTATTTGAAAACATTTTACAAACAATAATTTTACAATCCTCAAAATTATACAAAAAATCTACAGTTTAAATAATTATACCAAGATACAAGGATTCAATAAAATCTACAGTAAGTGTACACAATCTGTATTCAAGAACATCCCTACCACATTTTTGTGCTTTCTATTCACTCAGTAAGATTATACTAAGTGTACATGTAGTCTACCCTTTGTGGTAACCTTTATGAATCCCCCTCATTATTTAAAGCTGCAAGAAAATCAGTAGGAAAACTAAAACTATGAGGAAGAAGGTGTGAGTTATGCTTGTGCTATCTGTGCACTCAGAACAATGTGCACTTCGTGTACACTTAGTGTAGGCATTAACTGGTTAAGAATAGACACAAGTTATATGACAATTTAATATTTAGAGAAATTTTAGCCAGTTTATAGTGGAATTAAAGGTAAGCTAGTATAATACAAACAAGAATTGCAATATGAACTGAAAGAAAACAGTCTTATGGTATGTTTGAAGAGAAAGCCAGGGGAGAGAAATTGATATAAGTAAAGAAGTGAGTGAAGAAGGGAGAGTAAGGAGATGTAAGGTATGAATAGGTTTCACAAATCTGGGATATAGTTTTTCCTGGAGTTGAGCAAGAACAGACAGCTTTTAGCTAGAAAGTCTTTCAGAATAGTTTTCAAGGATGGGAGGAAGGGTATTGACCTAATGGGTATGGGGAAGGAGTTCCAGACCTTAGCATTATGGTATGAGTACAGACAATGCCCAACAGATGTAATAGGTTTGTGGACAGACAGGAGTTTTTGGTCATTGGATCATAATGACTGACAGGAAACATAGTTGTGTAGAATGTTATTTAGTACTGGACAAGCGGATGGATTTTGGATAATTTTACAGGTGGGAAGAAGCTGTGTATATGTTAGTTGATGAGGTAGTTCTAACCAATTTAGGCTTTTTAGTGCTATACAGTGGTGGGTTCTGAAAGGGGTATTTGCTGCAAATTTAGCAACTTTGTTATAGCATTGTTCAAGTTTTGATTTTGTGATGCCTGAAGGTTATTAATGATGGGAAGACCATAAAGAAGTGTAGGGAGGAGTTAAGTCTTGCCAAGTATAGTTTTACTTATGTTGGTGAGAAAGTTTTTGGCTCTGTAAAGTATCCCTTTTTTTTCAAAAATCTTTTTTTTTTATGCTAATATTTTTTAGCAGACACAGCAAAAACATTTCCCTAAAAGATAATGACCAACCATAAGAATATGAATGGTACACATAGTAAAGGCAATAACATATTTACAGAATATTAGAAACTATATACAGAAAATAAGTTGCCTACAATATATACACTATATACAATAAAATGTCTTAAGCCCAATAGATGAGAATATAACACATTTAACAATGGGAAAGAAAGAAAAAGAATATAAAAGGATACTTAATTTTTATAATGACATAGCTGAATATTTTCAAAGATGAAATACATATATAAAATATATTATAACTCTGGACTAAAACCAAGGAAAGTTAGTGCAATAGACAATGCAATCAACTGTTAGAAAATGTATACTGGTAGTTTATATTGTAAGAATATATTCAAACAACTTATTCCAGTCATTCTCAAAATAGGAGCATTTTGAAGGATTGGAAACAAATAATGTATGGGTTAATATGTACTTGATAGCCAAGTAATTTTAGATCTATCCATCCAATTTTGGGCAATGAAGAGTTTAACCAGTGAGAATAGTGTGATTAGTATATATATATGAGTATATTTTTAGCTAGTTCATTCAGAGAGATATGTAAAAGAACAAATTCCCAAGAAAGTGTAGCTTTTCCATAACCCATTTTTGCTAGTTTAACATTTAGAGAACACCAGAGTTTATACAATGGTTTACAACTCCATAATATATTAAACAGATCAGCATTGTAATATTTACAAAGGGAACAATCTGCTGACAGGTTGTGATAAAATGTTTTAAGCATAACTGGAATTAGATATGCATTGTTATTTATCATTAACTGTGTATATAGGAGTTTTTTATGGTTAAACATTTAAAAGATAGATTAATATAGTTAAGTTGATGATTATATGAAATTGGAAAAGATAATGGATTCTTGAAATCGTAATGATGTAAATAATTTATATATATTGGACAGCATTTTTGGAGATGAAGGATTTCCATAATTGTTTATATAATGTTATATTAGCTTCACTTATATTAGGTTCATTCAGATATATTGAAATTAGTTCTTTTATTTGTCTCAATATAACAGTGTAGCTTTTGGGGAAATTAAAGGATTTTCTTAAATTGCTATTTGAAAGATTTCTATTTGAATAAAAATCCAAAATTGACTTATCTTTAAGTAGTAGGAAATTAAAAAGATTTAGGATTCTATTGTTAATCTTTTAAGTTAGAATTTAAGTGGAGTTGTAGTAATAGCATAAATTAGTTTTTTTCCAAATTAATCAATTCAGAAGGATTTTGAAGAATTGTTATTCTATATATTAGAAAGTTATGTAGTTTAGGAGTAAGGCTTTGAGGCTACAATTCAATTTACATACAAAGTTATACCATATTTTAACCAAAGAAGGACTCCACAGAGAGGATTTAGGATTATATTCTGCTATTTGAATTATTTTACTAGAATTTATTATATCATAATTTAATTTGAAATCCAGAAGACTCAACCCCCCCAATGTTTTTAGGATGAATTGGATTTTTATAACCAATTCTAACCAATGTTGGAAACCATATAAACTTATCAAGTTTGAAATTGATATTGTAAAAAAAATATGATTAATTGTTAGGTTGATTGAATTAAATTGAAATAAAAGTTTTGGTATTTTTTTATTTATTTATTTAACATTTGTTTACCAGGAAAGTCCAACTTGGAACAAAGCCAATTTTCAGCGGAGGCCCAAGGAGAAACACTCCAGACACATGTCTTTGTACCATGGGAGGAAACCAGAGTACCCAGAGAAAACCCACACGAACACAGGGAGGACATGCAGACTCCACACAGAAGGCACTCCAGCCAAGAATCAAACTGGAGAACCTCTTGCTGTGAGGCAACAACACTACTGCTGCACTACTGTGTCATCCGATATATTCATCTTAATGATAGCTACCTTGGAAAGCAGAGAGAGATTTACTGTTCCCAGTTAGTAATATCATTTTCAAGGTTTGGCCACATTTTTGCCACATAATTTTTAAAAAGAAAGGTAGGGCTGTGATAAAATTTTATACCCAGATACTCTGGTGAATTGTTAATCTTAACTGATAAGTCAGGAATAATATCAAGCCAACTGTAATTAGGATTAAGATGAAAGACTGAGGACTTAAGTTAATTTTGTAGTTAGAGAATTTAGAAAAAAAATCAACACTATGGACAATTTTAGATAAATCCGTACTAGGGAATGGAAAATATAGATTTAGATCATCCACAAAAGCTCTAAAGGGTATGGGAATTCTACAAATAGATTGTATTATTTGAGTTATCATTAAGAAAAGAGGTAAGGCAAAAGGGGACAACCTTGTCTTGTACCATTTATTATCTTAATTGGGGACAAGAAAATGTTATTAATAAATAGAGAAGTTTATGCATTCAAATAAAGAATGTTTATAAGATTAATAAGAATATGTGGAAAACCAAAGTGCTGCAGAACTGTGAAGAGAAAATCTAAGTTTAATTTATGAAATGCTTTTCAGGTATCTAAGGCAAGTGATAACAGAGATAAATTATAATGTTTAGATAGCATAATTAGTGTATCTAATGTTAGTGTATGATTGCAAATTTGTCTAGACTGCATGAAACCTGAATGAAAAAGAAATGTTATTTGCAGCAAGATATGTTTCAGCCTGTTTGCAAGAATTAGAGCAAAAATATTGATATCAATATTAATAAGTGATAGTCTATAATATACAGCATCTCTGTGATCCATATTTGATTTAGGGATTAGATTGTCTTGACCTGGTGCTTTACCTGATTTAAGGTTGTTAACAATATATATAAGATGTTTTGTTGACTGAAGGGTGCAGCAATATTATCTTGTTGAGCCTTATTAAGTTTTGGAAAGGATAGATTTCCCAAGAATGTTTCCAACTCTTGCATAGCGAAATTAAGCTTATGATTTCCATAAAGATTAGTATAAATTTGCACAAATATTTCCAAGGTTTCTTCTCTAGTTTTGTAACATTTGTTCTGATATACGATCTCAGTTATCAAAAGTAGAGTATTTTAGATTTTTATTATTCTTGCTAGGAATTTAGAAGGTGTTAACACCCATTCAGAATATCTCAATAAGGATTTCATTTCATAAAATGATTGTTGCTTAATATTTGACATATTCTGTTTGGAGGTCAGCCATACATTTTGCAGCTTCGTTATCAAAGTTAGTTTGTAGGTCATGTTCTGGTGTATTGATTTTCACTTTTAATTCTGATTCTTTAAGAGTAAGTAATTTCTTATAATAAGTGGCTTTACTTATGAATATGCCCCTGTTTTGGGACTTAGGAGATGCCCATTGAATATCTAGAGGAATTTGTGAACCAAAGTCATTTTGAAAAAAATGTTCTAATAGATAAGATATTTCCTTTTTTACATCTTCTTTTTGGAGTAAACTAGGACTTAATGTCCAATTATTAACTCTATTTCTATTCTGAAAAAAAGCTGGACAAATTAATGCCAAGGGAAATTTTGGAATGGTGTGAAAAGAATCCGGGTTCAATAATGAAAGTATAATCGAAGTTTAAAAATACTTCTGATATCAAAAAGAAGTCAATTCTAAACCAAGATCTGTAACACAAAGAATAATACTTATATTTTTGAGTTAGACTATTATTCATTTGAAGATTAAAGGATCAAAGAGATTAAAGTCTGATTTTAATTCAGCAACGGCCTTGACCACATAATCTTCATACAATTTATTCTTATTTGTTCTATCTACATCTGGTTCTAGCATCCCTAGTTTTTGCTGAGTTTTTCTTATGCAATTGTATATATGCAGATTGAATTTAAGATTAGCTCTCATTATCATCCCTAATAATTTGCTATGAGAAGTAAGTTCAATGGTTGTATTATCAAGAGGCAGAACTTTTGTTTTTTCATGAGAGAGGAATTTGGAGAAATACGTAATATGTTGGGGTTTTTTTGTTTTTTTTAGGGTTGAGCATGAGTTGTGAGTTACAAAGTTGTATTTCATTGGCTTTCAAAGCTTTCTTATTAATTTTTTGGAGGTGTGCCTTGTTGTCAGATGTGCAAATGAATGTGGAGTCATCTGCATACTTTATTAGGAAAGGCCTGCTGTGTGGATGTGTTGAGGGTGTTAGTGAGAATGTTAAACAGGAGAGAATCAAGGAAAGAGCCATGTGGTACACTGGTGGTGACTAGGAAGTATAGAGAGAGGGCGGAGTGACATTTTACTGACTGATACTTATCGGATAGGTAGCTTTTGAACCATGGAAGGGTGGGCTAAGAGAGATCTAATGAAGACATTTGAAGTAGACGTTTGCTATAACAAACTGTGTTAAAGGCTTTAGACAAGTCTAGAAATAATGAGGAAACTAACTTGCCATTATCTCTAGCTTTATTGACAGTATCTGTATAGGCTAGAAGTGCAGTGTTAGTACTGGGGGAAGCTATGTTGTGTAGGGGATAGAAGTTCTTCTTGCAGGGGATATGTTAGCGATTGTTTTTGAATTCATTTTTCAAGTAGTTTGGAAAGGGGATATAAAATTACTATAGGTATATAGTTAGTAATGTCTGTTGAATGTTCTCCTTTGTGCAAAGGGATAATGTGTGACTTTTCCCCAGGCAGAGGGAACATGGGATTCCCGGATTGACCTATTTATCCTCAGGTCAAGTTAATAACAGCTAGTAATCAGTTTATCGGTTTATAGCCAGTACAGACCAATTAACAGAGAGGTACAAAGAAGAGCAGGATTTCTTTCATTTTCTGGATGCAGAAACCTGAAAGCTAGGATGACTAAGTAACTGGCATACACAATGTAAAATATTGGTCAAGAAAAAGGACAGTGGCCAACTTAGTAAGTGATCCTTAGAGTGCAATGACTACTCTTTTGGAGGAAGATGTTGAAGCCACTTTCTAGCATAGGGCAGGCACATATTTGACTAATTGCAGTTAATAAACAGCAAGGTTCTTCAAGTTAAATTTGCTTAGACTGTACAATGACAACATTTTCAGTGAAAACATTTGGGAGTTGGGCCTTGTGGCAGAGTCCCTACAGTATCGGGGTCAGATGTTGTAACAACAGGCACAAAAATGAAAAGAAAAGAGAAAAACTCTACTGTACTAAACTGTCATAGTATATTGAGACAATGAAGTTAATGCTTATTATAAAAAGAAATGAAGGAAGGACCACAGTGAGTCAGAGCAAGAGAATATGGGCAAAGTATAAAAGTAGAGAGATGGTAAGAAAGTTTAAGAATGTAAGCTCAATGTAGGTTAGCACGAGGTATACTGATAAAGCACCACAATAATACAGTGTGTGTGTGTGTATATATATATATATATATATATATATGTATGTGTGTGTGTATATCTGTATAGATACACTAAGTACAATATAAAATCATCACTTAGTAAACATCTATGGGATTTACCAGTATGTCAAAAGAGTACTATATATAT
This sequence comes from Protopterus annectens, assembly GCF_019279795.1. Taxonomy (NCBI): domain Eukaryota; kingdom Metazoa; phylum Chordata; order Ceratodontiformes; family Protopteridae; genus Protopterus; species Protopterus annectens. The sequence goes on from NC_056737.1 coordinate 1,595,227,905, forward strand.
ATATATATATATATATATATATATATATATATATATATATATATATGTATATATATATATATACCAATTTGAATGAAACTGAGAGAAATAAAGCACACTGCCAAGGTCTTTTAATTGTTCTGCAGTCTTAGAACAAAAAGAAATGTAAAAACTTTTAAAGTGTTTAAATATTAAAAAAATAACAACAAGGAATACTTCTTGTCTAATAAAATTATGCAATGTTTACATTAGTTCAGCCCTGGAGTATAACAACAGTTTTTGTACATATAATATTGGACAATTAAAATGTGTAGAAGCTGTACAAAGAAAATTTACCAAATGACTGCCTGCTATAAAGAATTTGGCCTAGAAAGATAGATATGAAGAGTGAGGTCTATTTTCTTTGCATTATAGAAATATCAGAGGCAAACTAATACTCACTTATAAAGGGTTCAGTGACTCATTTCTTCAATCATCTCTTAGTCTGGAGGTGTACAACAACATAAAGACTCACAAATATCGCAACATAAAATTCTACTCTGAGTTTTAACATAAAAACAACCAAGCTGATTATATAAGTTATAGAATAGCACAACTATGGAATATAATGCCTGAACCTATCAGAGATACCACCAATATGGATAACTTTAAGTCACTTCTTGGTAAATGGGCTGATAAATGGGTATTTGATCCTACATTAGCTAAGACAGTCTTCCTTGAAGGCCATTAGGCATGAACACTTTCCTCCAGCTTATGAACTTAAACAGCTGAAGAGTGTGTTATACACACACAAGATAGTACTGCTTGTTCTTATAAACCAGCGTCAAGTATTTTAAATCAGACATAAATTACAACAGCCTAAAGAAAGGTAAAACATGTTGAAAAAATAGAACTTTCAGATAGGAATCTAGAAATAAAACAGCTAAACTGGTAATATTTGTCAAAGAAAATTATAAACTGAAAATAGTGCAGAATAGTAAGGATGCATGGATTACTATCAAAATGTGGGACAGCACTTACGTGAAACTGGGATGGCCAAGTACGTGTTTTCCAGTTTCCGTAATGCCGATACGGAAATTTTCGATTCCCCACTGGCAAGATTGTGTGTATTTGCTAATATGGGATCAATGTTCTGATAACAGATCACACTACAGTGGTGACTGGGAAATTTATCCTTTGCCTCATTGTAGTGTGATTTTGCAGTTGGACTATATAATATGCAGGGGATGTGGGGAGGGGGCAGTCCCCCACATGGGGTGTGCAGGAGACACTAAAAACTTGTGCTTCAGAGATACAATTCTAATGGCACCTTTATCACAACAGCCTGAAGGTCTGACATCACCTCCTGGTATTTTGAATTCCGACTTCAAGGTAATAATGTTTTAGATTTTTTACAAGAAACATTAGCAAATTCGACAATACTATTCAACCACATAAATAGAACGTTTTGTGCCTTTCCACATACAAATTCAGAAATGCAGTACAAAATATTTAAGTGTTAACAGATGTACTAAAATAACACTGGAAGACCTGGCAAACATTTCACTTTTACTGACCTTGATTTAGAGATTACATTATAAATCATGCAGAACTATCAGACAGGAAAGAATATGATAAAATCATTAGCTAAGATAGAAATTACACTTAAAATTAAACTATACTTTGCAAGATCACTGGAATTTTCTGAAAGGGAGAGAGGGAGAGACAGATGCAAAAAAAAAATGAAAGCAGCAAAGTAAAGACTGTTAATGAGATAGAGGCATGTGACAAACAAAAATGTTTCAAAGGAGAGACTCTAGTAAAAAGAATGCTGGAACAGAAACTTGTAATGAAGTTAACAACCATGGTCTACATATACTTTGGGGAATGTCACCCACACAGAGAAAACTGCAAGCGGGAGATAAAAAAGTGCTCTATCTGTGAAAAGCAAAATGATCCTGCCAGAGTTTTAAGGAGCGAAAATAAAATTACTTGAAACTAAAACAGATGCACAACAAAGGCAGTATAGTGTTATAAGACATAAAATTACAGCAAAATGGGATTGTATGTGAAATGCTCAAGACCTCACAGAAAATGAATCAAATGCATCAAACTGAAGTGTTTCAGACAGTGGTGTCTGATTTTATGTATTTACCTGCAGGCTGGCAGGAAGGGGTAATTACCTTACAAAATCAAAAAGTAAAAATATCATTAGATTCTGCAGGATCAATAAACACTATGGACTGTGGCATTAAACAAAACATAAAATAAAATAAATCAAAGCCAGCTAAGAAAGGCATCAAAGCAGATGGAAGCACTTCCACTAAAAGTCTGTTTTCACAGTACAGTTAAACTAAACAACAAACTGAAGCAACATGTCATGTACTTGGTAAGTACTAGGTTAGCTGCCCCTGTGGGCTATTTTAAGCCCAGCCAAATTTCTTTTCAAAGGTGAGACTCAAACCCTGTACTTTGTGTCTATGAGGTAAACAACTTAACCATTATACCAATCTCCAAAGGAAATATTCTTCCCTGCTACACAACCCTACAACAAAGGCATTAAATCTATTATAACTAAAAGAAAACAAAAGTGAAAACAAGGCCACTCATTCAGATCTCGTCCAATATTAGACAAAAGGCAGGGAGGCTGGTTAAAAAGTTAGAAATAAAACATAATGGAGAGAGTGTCGGGACTAACTTTTGTCTTCCCAACTGTTGCACCAAAATTCCAAATGAGGTATGAATATGTGTGGACATCAGAGCAAATAATTAGGGCCTAGAGAAACAAGGTCATCTCACACCAGCAGTAGATGAGATTATCACTGGACTAACTGCAACCGATGTGTTCAGAAGAGTAGACCTTAAGTCACGCTACCCAAAGATTGAAGTCTACTCTGGCCATAGGGTCATACCTATTTTCTTCACACTCAGTGATCTTTGGAGCTACACAAGGCTTATATTCAATGACAGTTCTTCAACTGTAATCTTCCAGAATTCTCATTCAACAGGTAATACAGGAAATATCAGGTGCAAAAATATTTGATGGTAACAGGATCATTTTGGCAAGAACAGGTGACATAACTTTATAAAGAGTACTTCAAATATTAAAATAATATAGTCTTACACTGGGAGACTTCCAAGATGGGTGGTAAGAGCTTAATTTCAGCTCTGCAGTGTGAAAGAAATTCAGAAAAGAGAGCCAGTGAACTTGTATTTTGGGTAAATTTCAGTAACTATGTAGTAGGTGCATTGCCTGGATGTCAGCAAAAATAAAAATTCAGAGAAACTGAAAGAAAAGCAATCACAAAAAGTGAGGAGAACACACTTACTGGGAATAATTCTGCAACTGTTCAGCAAAAAGCAGTGTAAGCTCCAACTTTGGTGCAAGACATGACTTCCAGTTACCTAGAGGAAAAAAATAAATTCAATGCTCTCAGAGCTGATTAAAATAAAAGAAACACTGATGGAGTATATCAATTCAAATAAAAAAGCTGGGGAAGTGGAAGAAGCTTTACACAGCTATTCATTTGAGGTGATAAAACTGCAAAAATCAGAGGTCGAAGTGAAGAAAAGGCTAGCTGAGTATGAGACTGCTTAAGAAAAGATATTTAAAAAAATAATAGAATTAGAGGACAGAGCACATAGAGAAAACCTGACATTTTCTGCAATACCAGAGACGTTGGAAGGAGCAGAGTGTATTTATTTTATGAAAGCACAAATAAGCAACTGAACTGGTATTCTACAGCAGGAGTTGTTAAGTGAAAGGGCACATCATGTGTATGCTCCAAATCTGGCAGTGAGAAAGCAACCTAGACCTTTAATAGTAAAGATGCAATCCTACTAACAGAAAGAGTTGGTTCTGACAGAACTGTAGCAGAAGGACAAAGTACTAAAAGTGGGAGATAGTAGAGTGCCTGTGGAAAATGATTAGTCACTGTACACCAGCCAGAAGATGAGTAAATGTATTCCAGTAATCAGAAAATGTTGCGGAGCAGATTTGAGGCATGAAACCCAAGCTGCTATTTCCAGCTATGTTCAGAATATTCTTTCCTAAAGGGTCATCATCATTATTGATGCAGAACATGCTAAGTGGGAATACAAATGTTTGTCCAACAAAAAAGTGAGCTATCAAATAGAAAGAAAATCTGCTTCTTGTTCTTTTGGTAATAAAACCCATAGAGGACTGTGTCAGTGTGAAACCTTTTTAAAGGAAAATGCTTAAGAGACAGAAAAAAACACAAGAGTTGACTAGAAGAACCAGGAGTACATTAGACTGTAATTGGGAGATGGAGATCAACAGGAAGAAAACCAGAAACTCTGAAATTGAAAAATAAATGTGAGAATATAAAGTATTAATTATATTTATGAAACATCACAGAACAAGAAAACCTGGAAAGACTGTGTTTCTTTGTCTTTATTAACCCTGTAGGGAACTCCAAAGCATATGCCCTACTTCATGTCATTAATGTTTGGAAGAACATTAAGGAGGTGGAAGAGGAATGAAAGAGTTAATTGTAGGTAAAACAAAATTTTGTTCTCAACAGTAGTATTTTTATAATGCATGACATAACCTGCATGCTATAAAGTAAAGCTTTCTCAGTTATTTTCAAGTGTAATAGGAATACTAAAGTAAACAGGTCCCCCTGTTTTTTGTACTTCCTGTTCAGTTTTAATAAATATAGAAACTGCACTGTAAAAGAGAAGAAAAGTCTGAAAAAAGAGCATGATACAAGAAAAAATTGATATGCTTTCTCTTTCTCTTGTATATGGAACTGACTGGATTAAGGCCCTTGGCTTGCTCTAGTAACATGTTTTAAGGTGAAGCAAATAAATAAAAAAGAACACTGAGTATAACAAAAATTTTTCATCTAGCAAATAAATGAGTACTTATAGTACAGGAAAAGGTGTATCTTGTTCTTATGTATCTGTGGAGACAATCTGATAAGGGACAATACAAACAGAATACTTCTTTTTTTCTATATCTATGAGATCATGTTTTCTGAAAGCATTAAAGTGTTTTTTTCTAATCTGGGAGAGTGATAAATATAAGACAAAAACAGACAGCACTTAGTGGAAGTAGAAACACAGGTTGTACCATGCATTTTAGCATGGATAATCTTCCTTATAGATTAATCCAAGCCTATGAGTGTAGCTGTCAGTCTGGGAGGGTTAAACTTCAATATTTGAAGATGTACATAGTTTTGTGTATTAGTATTAAGTTAATAGATTCTAGGGATATTCTGGCAGTGTGTTTGTTTTTTTGTTTGGGGGGTTTTCTCCAAAACAACAAGTTTTGTAAGATGTGACATTGGTTCAAATGGATTTGACAAGAGACAATGGTATAAAAGATCAACCTGCCAAACATTAGTGAATGCTTGTAACACAAAAGCTGAAACTAGACATTTAAAGGAAAGTTGCTACATGTAAGAGCTGGGAATAATAACTTTGTAACATAGAGACATTTTCTCTGTTATCTTTAAATATGAATGGTCTGACAGATATATTCAAAATAGAAAGAGTAGTGAACAATATTAAAAAATGGGGAGTGCAAATGCTATGCTACAGAAGACCCATTTATAAAAAACTGAGCATGTGAATTTGATAACGAAAGGACTTTAGGGTTGTTATTCAGTGGAATGTCTAGGATGAAGGAAAATGGGAATACTTCTATTAATTGCAAGAGGAGCTCCAATAGTGAGAATTTTACACCAATGCTTTATACAAACACCTGTATAATTGCATTGACTCAGCCATGCATGATAGAACCAAAACAAGTTCCTCAAGGAAGAGCAAACCTGCCTGGTGTTCAACTGCCATTAACAGGCTTTACAATAAGAGGAAGAAATTGCTGTCTAAGAGTAAGAGGGAGCAAGCCTTAAACTGGAAACACTACCTTGTCAGCTTAAACAAGCAAATAAGACTTGTTGTGAAGTCCTCCAAAGCAAACTATGAATCCAAATTAGTTTCCTCAACTATGGACAACTATAAGATGTTCTTTAGTTATATCCATAACATAAAAGGAAAGGCCCATATTTGTGCTGAACTGGTAGTAAATGATACCACATATACTGAGCCTGTGGATATAGCTAAACCTGTTGGCTGACAGGTTCTGTGAAAACTTTACTCCTCCATACATATACATACCCCTTGACATCCCAGGTCTATATCATGAAATTGAATGTTGTGAACGCCGAATACCGGAAGGCCGAACCTGGTAAGTCGAAAGTTGAGAATGTCGAAGCCGCGGAAACCCGAATTCTTTCCCAGGGAAAGAATTCAGTTGGCTGTTTCTGTGGCTTCGGCATTTTCGGACCGGGTCAAGGTAAGTATACAAACGGGTAGTGATGGACTTTAGGGTTAGGGCGGGTCAGGTAAGTGTGCGATAGTGATGGACTTTAGGGTTAGGGCGCGGGTCAGGTAAGTGTGCGGTAGTGACGGACTTTAGGGTTAGGGTGCGGGTCAGGTAAGTGTGTGGTAGTGATGGACTTTAGGGTTAGGGCTGGGTTAAGGTTAGTGCATAGATAGTGGTGTATGTAAGGTTTAGTGTAGGTTTTGAAGGTGTTTGGTGTGATTGTGTTATATGTGTGTTTTTCGGAACAGCAAATTTTTTCCCTGGGAAAAAAATCACTGTTTTGAAGTGTCGATGCTATCCGAATTCAATCTTCCAAATTCGAACTTATGGTGTTCGACATTTTGGAAGTTCGATTTCGTGATATAGACCCGACATCCCTACCACCTGTCCCCTACCTTGTATCTCTAAAGAACATGTCATAAATACCCTCTCTAAGGCCAAAAACACAGCATCTATGGGACCTGATAACATCACAGGCTGCATTCTACATAGGCACCAACAAGAATTAGCAACACCATTGGGTACTCTTTTCAATCATAGTCTAAGCACTGCCTTCATCCCAGCTGAATGGAAAATGGCCACTGTTATTCCCTTGCAAAAAGGTGGGGCTTCCACTGACCCCAAGAACTATAGACCTATTAACTTGACTAGCCTTATCTGCAAGTCCATGCAGCAAATCATCATGGACCTTATCAACAAAGCTACAGGTAATCTCCAAACACTTGACCCTACTCAGTTTGGATTTGTCAACAGGAGATCATGCCTTTTAAACCTGGTGGACATCTTCAAGACAGCTACCAAGGCCCTGGACAAGGGGAAATCTGTGCATTACAGCCTACCTAGACTTAGCCAAGGCTTTTGACACTACCCCCCACTCAGGCATCATTGACAAACTCACCCAGCTAGTTATCAACCCTTATATCATCAGATGGGTCACTAACTGGTTCACTGATAGAACACATATAGTCAAAATAGGGGAATCCAGCTCCAACAGCAGACCTGTAACAAGTGGTGTTCCACAGGGATCAGTCCTGAGACCTCTACTGTTTAGAATCTATTTCTCTGAAGTACAAGCAAAAACTAAAAGTCTGTGGTTAACAAAGTTTGCTGATGACTGCAAACTGGGAGCAGTCATAGAATCTCCAAATAATGTCAACATCCTACAAGAGGGTCTCATACAAACAAATGATTGGTGCCAAAGTCATGGCCTTAAACTTAATGCAAAAAAATGTATTATCATCCCTTTCGGTAAGAGTGATGTTCCTGCTGACTACCACATCAATAGCAATACACTAAGTACGCACTTAGTGGTGATAGACCTGGGCGCACAGGTTGACAACAACCTTAGCTTTGATCACCATGTCTCCACAGTGGTAAAAAGAACATTCTATACTGCTCATCTCATATGTAAGGGCATAGCCTCCAGAAAAAAGAAGTTATGATCTCCCTGTACTCTTCCCTCATCAGGCCAATAATTGAGTACAATGCCCCTTTTGGTATGTACTTTTCCAAGCACCTGCAGCAACTGGAGAGACCACAAAGGTTCTTCACAAGGAAAATTCATGGTCATCATCATCATCTGTCCTATGTGGATCATCTGAAATCACTGTCACTTTATTCTGTTTCATACAGACTACTCAGAGGCAATCTCTGCCTTGCATATAAGGCAATCTCTGACCCTGCTTTATTAAAAATGCTGCATATCCGCAAGTCAAATGGTACATGGGTTACTCACTCTAAAGACCTTAACCTGGTATGTGACATTAATAGAACCTGCTGGAGGGACAGATTTGTCTCCCAGAGGTTACCACACCTTTGGAACAGACTCCCACTTCATATCAAACAGAGCACCTAATTGGCCTCTTTAAACATAATCTGGAAGATTGGATGGGTAACAGTAAATTCAACCCGGGGGTTCCACCTGTATCCCTGTTGGGCAGGGGAAAAAGGTGCTGATCATGGAAATAAGGGTAGTACCTGGCTATGCTTGTAAGGGCCCTAGGGCCATTAGCCTAGTAACTTCCCGTGATCCTAAGAATAGCATGTGGGATAACTCCAGATGAATGCATATGGTTAACTCCATTGGTGAGAAACGTGCCCAGGATGTTCTTTCTATCAACAGCTGGATTTATTCTAGTAGAAAGAGTTATTATTTGATATGACTCTTTAATCGAGGAAGGCCCCATTGCCAGGTTTATTAAGCAGTTGTCTCCAATACATGTTAAGATTCCCAAATAAAATTACCTCAGGATGCATAATAGTATCCTTTGGCAATCCGCTACCCCTGGAAATTACCAGTGATTACACAACCCTAAAGGTAGACCCAGTAATCAGGGATTTGGAGATACATATACACAATAACCTTCCCTTTGACTATCTCATGTATATGGTAGTAATGAAATCATTCTATGTTGCACAACTTATAAACAAGGGTATGGCATCCAGGTCCATGGATGTCATTGTTCTGCTATACTCAGCCCTCATCAGACCAATCACTGAGCACAATACCCCCTTTGGTATGTCCTGATTAGGTACATGCAGCAACTGGAACTACCACAGAGGTTCCTCACAAAAAGAATATAGGCTATGCCCAACACATCCTATGTAGATTGCCTCAAAACCTCATCCTTATATTCTTTTTCCTAGAGACTGTTAAGGGGTGATCGATGCCTGGCCTAAACAGCATCATTGGACCATGCTCTGAACCTTCTGCATATCTGCAGGACCAATAGCATCAGAATTACCCAATCCAGGCACCTAAACCTTGCCTGCAACATAAACAGGACATGTTGGAGGGACAGGTATGTATCCCAGAGATGGGTTCCATTGTGGTTGACATAGAATTTGGCATGTATCAGTTTAATCAACTGCATTTGGTTGACTATACTGATAGTCGAGAAGTGTGCAAGATCGACAATTCCCAGCTAGAGGAATGTTCCCTTTCCTTGGGAATTGTGGAATCTCAGCGTTAGCATATATAACTAGTGGGGTGTGGGAGGTGCAGACTGTCACATGGGGGATGTTGTTTATGCTTTTTATTTTTAAATAATATTTGTATGTGCCGAGAAGCAACCTCAGTGCATGTGTATTAGGAAGTCAATGTTTACATTTTTGATGTAGAGTAGTTTACCTTCGGGATGTTAACATTCATGTTAATCAGCCAACTGAAGGTAAATCCACAGAGACTCCCCCTTCTCTGAAACAGACTTCCCCTCCACGTGAAGCAATGTTCTTCCCTAACCCAAATCAATTGGGAAAGTCGATAGGGAATCGGAAATTCATCCCTGGTCTGGCATCTGTGTCTCTAATGGAAAAAAAACAGTCTGTAAATGCTTGAGCATTCAATCCCTAGCCTACGCATAACACTTAAAATATCCTTAGGGTACCAAAACTTGTCAGACATATTTGGGTTGTATGGTGGGGCTTTAAAAGGTCCTTATGGTCGATAGCCTAGTATATATACCTATGAACCAATGGACTGCCTTTCAGATGAGATGTTAAACCAAGGTATCATCTGCTTTAGATGGTGGCAGCACAGGTTAATATAAAAGATACCATAATGCTTATTGAAAAGAGTAAGGGTTGCTTTATTACACATCTTTACATTAATTACATTTTTAATTTATTTACACTTTTGAATTGCTATGATTTACAATATTTACACTTTCAATTTCATCTTAACACATCTGTCATTGTCCATATCACATTTTCTTACATTAACATCTCCATTTTATTTCTTTTTCTGTTTTGACCCTTCCTATATCCCCATCTTTTTCTATAACCATCTTTTTATTTCAGCTAATACAGCTTCATTTTCTCTATTTCGATTATATGGTAATCCATCAAATCTTTTTTTTCTGTAATACTCATATTGTCAGATTTCTTCCTTTCTCACACATTCCATATAATATCATAGCCATATTTATACACCTGATACCTTCCCATTTATATTAAATGTTGGACCTTTTCTATTTAATATCTTCATTAATAATCTACATAACACCTCACATCAAAGATCATTAATCCAATATGCCGATGATTCTACCATCATCTCTTCTTCAAATAGCATAGAACACCTTCAGCAAATTACGCAAGACACTTTTCCTCTATTGAATCATGGCTAAACAGGGCACAATTACTCAACCCCAATAAGACAAAACTCCTTTTCACACCTAAAACATTTTCATCTAACTTTAAAATATACTTGCAGAACAATATAGAGATTGAAACTGTAACCAATGCTAATCTATTAGGAATCAAAATAAGCAATAAGAATATATTCAGCCAGCACATACATAACATTATTAAAATAACACACTTCAAACTGGGGATGCTGTACTGTCCCAAAACTTTCATGGACACAGCCACCAAGACAAAACTAGTCAATATCTATTTACTCTCCTCTCTATTATATGGTGCTCCCAATTTCACCAACCTTCATATAAGTAAGCTTCAGTCCTCCTATAACAAAATCACTAAATTTGCCACAGGCGCATCTTACCACACACACCACTGCGCGGCTCTTACTCTCATCATCTAGACAATCTACAACTATAAATTTCACATAAAATAATATGCAAACCAGAAAGCTGTCCTGTCTTAAATTCTATTCTCCAAACCTACATACCTACCAGGGCTCTCAGTTTTGAAGATAAAAAACTAATAGCTGTACACAGACCAAATAAAAGAGCTGAACAGTGTCTATATTCCCGTACTATTGCAAAACTATGGAATGCCTTACTTACAAATATCAGAGTTATAGACAATTCCAAGAAATTTAAGCCTACACTAAAACATTACCTTCTTAACTCTTGTATCTGCCCTTGCTGCAAAACCAACCAATAACCTTCTTCTATTCCCCTTACAAACTCTCTTTTCCACTTCATTCCACACTATACCTTTCACCCACACTATACCTTCCACTTACCATCTCATCCACCCTTATATCTCCCTTACCCTCCGTTAACATTTCCCCTTTATCCCTCTTACACCATACTAACGCTTACCTTTATCTTTACAATGCAACCAGCAATCTCCCACTTGTCCCTCTCTCATTGCTTTTCCAACACCTTATCCCAACTAAACTCCCCTCTACCACACCTCTCCAATTTCTTCTATACTTCACCCTATCTCCTGTATCTCTCCTATCTCACCTCTTGTCTACTTTGAATGAAAATAGCACTCTAAATTTCATGAACCTCACCAACAGAAATTTGGTTTACAATATCTCTTTATGTCAGTGATATATATAACTTAACCTTGTATCATGTATATACTAGCTATTTTTCAAACATAATGCACATACTAGCTATTGTCAAACATTTATTTTTTTTCTTTTTTACTTTCTTTGTTAATATTATCCACAATTTTATATTGTAATACTTTACTTGTATTATTAATTTTTCTCTTGTTGGATCTTTCCTCCTCGGGCCTCTGCTGAAAATGTGTTCCTGACCCAGTTGGACTTTCCCGGTCACCAAATGTCAAATAAATAAATAAATTAAATAAAATACATTTTGTCCATAAATGTTCATTCTTTTTACATTGCAAAAAACAATGTTTTGCTGTTTTTTTTATTACATTCATTACATCTCCTTTCCTCTATTGCTTTGTAGTTCATATTACATCCTACACGTAATTTAACTAACAAAATCCTCCACAAAAATCCCACACTTCATATCTTGCTTCTTTTCCTCCTATTCTTTATAATATTTTTACTACATCTTTTAATCCTTTCCATGAATATGCCAAATAGTATTTTTCCAGTATTATATTATACCATTCATTTCTACTTTTATCAAACTCATTAGACTTCAGTTTCCACATCCTCATATTCTTTTCATATTCTTAGCCTTCCCTGTTTTCTTGCTTGTTCTTCTCTTCCTCCCTCTATCATTTCTCCATATTCTTCACATATAAAATGTTTCCAATCTTTTATATTTCTCTCTCTCCTTTGCATTCTTTACTACAATTCTACTTTACACTAAACAAATAAATAGATGCTAAATATAAAGAAGTTATGTCTTACCATAACGTTCCATCTGTATTGTTGATCCTCGTTCAGTCATTACGCATGGGTATCGGTTGTGACCTCGGAACCGAGCCGGCCATTTTCCAAGCTCGCGTCAGCTTCAAACTCTAGAGCTAAACTCTTACCCACAATCCCCCTCTCCCTGTTACCTCAGATTGAGTTTGCAAATCAAAGAAGGTAGAGGCTACCTCTGGTCAAATAAATTAAGAGAACCGGATGGTGAGATCCACTAGAAACCACAGGAGGGGGAAGGCGGGAGGGTCGTAATGACTGAACGAGATCAACAATACAGATGGAATGTTATGGTAAGACATAACTTCTTTATCTGATATTGTTAATCCTCGTTCATTCCTTACACATGGGACAGAGTCCCCAGCTACCTCTATTCCTGGGAGGCTCTCATGGAAGGACATTCCTGAGCACCATAGAACTGAAAGATGCTCTTCCCCTGGAGGCCAAATCCAATTTGTAATGATTGATGAAGGTATGAGGTGTAGCCCAAGTTGCAGCTGCACAGATGTCATGTAAAGAAGCTCTGGCATGGAAGGCAGCAGAAGTTGCCACCAACCTTGTTGAATGAGCTTTCATGGTAGTAGGCAAAGAGATATTGCATTCTGTATAAATGCAGGTCACACAGTCCTTCAACCATCTAGCTAATGTGACCTTAGCAACAGCAGATCCTAATCTAGGTCCTGAAAAGGCCAAAAATAATTGGTCAGATTTATGAAAGGACCTAGTCCTGTTTAAATAAAAATGGATTTGCCTGTGGATATCTAGGGTATGTAGGCAATACTCTCCTCTGTTTGAATGATTGAGAAAGAAAACTGGCAATTCAATGGTTTGATTAATGGACATTTCAGAGATCACCTTTGGCAAAAATGATGGATTAGTTCAAAGAGACACTCTATCTCTATGAAAAATCAAGTATGGACTCTTGATACATAAAGCTTGAAGCTCAGAAATACATCTGGCAGAAGTAATGGTGACCAAAAACAAGGTTTTCCATGACAAATGCTTGAGGTCGCAAGAAGAGGCTGGTTCGAAAGGTGGCATTGTCAGAGCTTGTAGAACTAATGATAAATCCCATGGTTGAATAGGTTCTCTAAAAGGTGGCTTCAGATGATTCACACCTTTTATGAAGGTCTTGCACAATTTCTGGGACATAAGAGAGGAATCTTGGAGACCCTCATGAAAATTAGAAATTGCAGCCAAATGAACTCTAATGGTAGAGGCCGATAGACCCGATTGGAAAAGATTGGCCAGATAGTCTAGTATTATCGACACTGGTGCTAAGAAGGGATCTACTTGTTTATCTTTCAGCCAACAAATAAATCTTTTCCACTTGCTCAGATAAGTAATTCTAGTGGAAGACTTATGAGATGCAATGAAAATGTCACGTACTGGTAAAGAAAGATCATTCTGCCTGGCAATCAAGGGAATTGGAGTAGCCAAGCCGTGAGCTTCAGGCTGTTCAAGTTGGGATGAATCAGGTTCTGTGGATGTGAGATCAACTCCGAGGTTGGATGGAGAATCCATGATCGATCTACTAGGTGAGGCCAAAGGAAGGGGAACCAAATCTGTCGAGGCCAATATGGTGCTATGAGGATCACCTTGTTCTTCAACCGACAGGCTTTCTTCAGAAACTGGGGAATGAGGGGAAAGGGTGGGAATGTGTAAAGAAGACCCGAGGGCCAATCATAGACTACAGCGTCTGTGGGTGATTGTCCCGGAGGGGGAATCAGGGCAAAGTAGTTGCTGCATTTGTAGTTGGTCGGGGATGCAAAGAGGTTGCAGCAAGGATGGCCCCAGTGATGGAAGATCTCCTCTGCTATCAAGGGATTCGGGGACCACTCATGAGGTTGAAGAATGCACCTGCTGAGTCTGTCTGCTGTCATGTTGGAACTCCCAGGAATGTGTGCTGCTAGAAGAAAAAGGTTGTTAGCCATCGCCCATTGCCATATCCTCATGGCCTCTCGACAAAGGGGGTAAGATTTGGTTCCACCTTGCTTGTTGATGTACCAGACCACCACCATGTTGTCTGACTGAATCGCAATTGTCCCAGATGGCAGCAGGGGATGGAATGCTTGCAACGTCAGAAGCACCGCCCTCAGCTCTAGAACATTTATATGCAGATGGGCCTCCAGTTCGGACCAAGTGCCTTGGACTGTCTGTCCCTGACATAGCCCCCCCACCCCATCAGGGAGGCGTCCATGGTCACTGTGGCCTTGGGTTGCTGGGGGGAGATTGTGACAGATTGTGTGTCATCCACCAATTTAAATCCTGTTTGCACCTGTGGGTTACTCGAATCATGGCTGAAAGAGGATGCTGAAAGGGATACCATTGGGTCAACAGTAGCCACTGTAGAAGCCACATGTGAAACCTGGCCAGGAGGACAATGGTGATGGAGGCTGCCATGGAACCCAACAACTGTAGAACTGAGTGAGCCATGGATTTCTCCCTTGAAAGGATTGGAATCAGTTGTTGCTTTATCCTTAAAATTCTGTTCTCTGGAATAGCAGCTCTGCAGTTCTTTGTGTCCAAGATAACCCCTATGAATTCTGTCGACTGAGATGGGGTGAGATTGGATTTTTAACAGTTTATGGTTATGCCTAGCCTTTGAGCAGTGAGGAGAGAGTATGCCAGGGCTTCTTCCAGTAGATGTCTGGGGAGGATGGAAATGAGCCAGTCGTCTAGGTATGGAAACACCTGGAATCCTTGAAGTCGCAAGTGAGCTGTGACAACTGCCATGCACTTTATGAACACTCTGGGGACTGTAGAGAGTCCGAAGGGCAGTACTCTGAATTGGTAGTGACTGGCTCCCACACAAAAGCACAGAAATCTTCTTGATGGCCTGTCCACTTTTATGTGGTAGTACGCATCTTGAAGATCTATCGAGCACATCCAATCATCTTTTTCCAAAAGCGGGAGGATAGACTGTATTGTGACCATCTGGAATTTTTGTACTCTCACAAACTTGTTCAATACACTGAGATCCAAAATTGGTCTCCAGTCCCCGGTTTTCTTTGGCACCAAAAATAGCCTTGAGTAGAATCCGGATCCTATCTGGTTTTGAGGGACTATTTGGATGACTCTCTTTCTTAGCAGCTTTTCTATCTCTAGTGCTGCTTCTTCCCTTTGACTGGGTGGAACGTTGGGAAAGTTTTTTTAAAGGGGCAGGACAAAGATTGAAGGGGATATGATAACCTCTGGTTATAATCCTTTGTACCCAAGAATCGGTGGTGATGGTTAGCCAGGCAGAAGGGTACAAGGAGAAACGTCCCCCAACCACCTCCAGAGGAAAGGAGTTGGGCTGCTCTTTAGGTGCGCTGGTAGGATTGGCCAGGGAAAGAATCCCTGGAACCCTGGTTAAACGGACCCCCTCTGCCCCTAAAGGAGCGTCTTCCCTGTAAGTTTCCCCCTCTGCCTCTAGGGGAGAACTCGGCCTATGTGTCACGGAAAGGACCCTGAGATTTCTTGAACCATATCTTCCCACTCTTTTGGTTTTTGGGAGAAAGCACATTGAGGGGAAGAATAACGGACACCTACAGCAGAAAGTGTCTTACCATCCTGTTCACATCTAGCCAGTGTGCTTTTAACTTTGGGTCCAAACAACGAGGAGGTCTCAATGGGAGCATTAAGAAAGGATGCCTTAAAGGGTTCCGTGAACTTGCACAAGCGCATCCAGGTGTGTCTTCTCAAGACCGCAGCTGAACCCGCTGCTCTAGCTGCTCCTTCTGATGTGTGAGATATCAGTCGCATAGAGGAGTTAGATATTGACTCAATGGTGGCCAGCTGAGAGGCCACTTTGTCACGGACCTCATCAGACACGGCACCAGCCAAGGTTTCAGAGAGCTCAGAAATCAGATCCCTTTGAAGCCTGGTAAAGTGTGCCATATAATTCAGGGACCTGATAGTAAAGGTCATTGATGCAAAGGTGTGCTTCCCTGTCCTGTCCAGGGCCCAGGACTCTTTGTTAGGCAGATGGACAGTCTGGCTTTCTTCTTCTGCCAGATCCTTTTTTGTTGTGGCTACCACCATCAAAGCATCCACAGGAAGACCTTTTGACCAATGGAGATCCATAGCAGGAGGGGACAAAATCTTATCTGGCCTCTAGGGAATAGCTTCGATGGTGTCAGCAACCTTCCAAGCATGCTGCATGATAAGCCGGACAAGTTCATCAGCAGGTGGAGTAACCCAGGAGGTAGGGGGCCATGCGTGAAAGGCCTGCAGGAAAACAGATTCCTCAGAGGTCAGATCAGGGGACTGCCAGTCACCTCTCTGTTTCAGGATTTTGAGAATATCACCAAAGGATACTTCAGAAGGTCACTGAGGGATCCTTCCCCTCATCAAAATATGTGTCTTCAGTGAGGGACTCCTCTGTGGAGTCCATGTGCTTCCTCTTACACGAACTTTTCTGGTGGACTTCCTCAGCGGGAGAAGTTGGGGAAGACAGCAGAAAAGGGGTTTCCTGTGGGAATATGTCCTGAGGCCCTTGAACCCAGTGTCCGATCGGTGCAACTTGTGAAACCAGTGTACCAGTGGAGGGCAGAGGGATAGACAGTCCAGTATCGTCAGCAGCAGCGAAAGCCTTCTCCATCAGTTGGAAGGCTGGTCCACCTGAAGAGAAGTGAATGTCTAGGACAGGGATCACCCCTCCCCTAAGTGGCTCAGCCTGCTGACCCAGATTCCCTGGATGGCTGTGGAGCAGCAAACTATGGGTGTCACAACTGACATCCTGGGTCATAGCAAAACTTTCCTGCCATGAAGGCAACTGTGGTTCCTTAGTGAGATCCATAAAGGGAACCGCAGAAGGGGAAGACTGTGCTATATCCATGGACTTCAAAGGCAATGAAGGAGGAGAATAAGAAGGGGTCTTTGGAGATGGATGATCACCTCCCAAGGAAGGATAGTTCCTGAGGGGTGGGATACCTCTGGCCAAGAGCATCTGATCCACAAGACGCAACACATCATGTTCGGAAAGGCTTCTAGTGGACCTCACGTAGACTGAGAGAGAAACAGGCCTGTCCACAGAAGAGGCAAACTCGGGGCCCATCTCGCCAGTCTGCACCAAGAACAACGGTGCCAAGAGAGAGACTGGACTACAGGTGTCTGCACCGAAGAAGTTATCGGTGCCGAGGTCATGGTCTTCACCGACACAGGGATCAGTGCCAAAGTAGTTGTCGGAACCGAAGCTGGCGCCGACAAAACTGGAGTCAACAATAAAGGTGTCAGTTCCGAGTACGATGTTGGAGCCGACGTGGTCAAGGTCTGCACCGACTGAACGGTCGGTGCTGATACAGTGGTAATAGTCTGAACTGATGAGCCCCTCGGTGCCAATATAGTGAAGGCTGCAGGAGAAGATGGAGCCGAGATCACTAATGGAGCCGAAGGCCTCGGTGCCAAAGGTCTAGGCACCAAAAGCAGTGGGGCTGACTGAGTGAGATCCAGAGCCAAAACTTTAGCCTTTTTAGGTTTTGGTTGGCGGGAATCCCCAGCCAGGGATGAAGGCAAAGATTTAGCCTTGTAGGAACATCCAAGATTTTCTTATGGGCTCTAGGAGGGGTTGAGGCCTCTGACCCAGAAATAGCCTCTGAAAAGGGAGATTTAGGAAGTCCCTTCAACAACAGTTGGTTTTCTTTCCAACAAAGTTCTAGTTGAAAAGTTTTCACAGATAGTACAGGGCGGGTCAACAGACAAGTGGGACACCCCCAAACAATAAACTCACAAAGAGTGTGCATCAGAAGTAGGTAGTTTGTGTCCACAATCAGAACATCGTTTAAACCCCAGACTACCTTTCTTATCTGCCATGATAGCAAAATTAAATAGCAGAAAAGGGTACCCGCAATGGTACAAAAGAATACATGAAGGTATGAGAAAAAGGGAAGGATTACCACCGATGGTAAGGGGAGAATACCTCACGGTAAAAAGGTAGAGAAAAGAGAAGAAAAACCTGAAGAAATATGGTTGCTAGATGCAAAAGGGTAAGAGACAATGAAAAAGAAACTTTTCTGACAGAAAAGTAATATGAATGACTATTAAACAACAAATAACTCTACTTAGCTCAAGAGAAGCAGCTTGACATGACCGAATGGCAACGCGGCAAATGAAATCTGGGGTAACAGGGAGAGGGGGGTTGTGGGTAAGAGTTTAGCTCGAGAGTTTGAAGCTGACACAAGCTTAGAAAATGGCCGGCTTGGTTCCGAGGTCAAAACCGATACCCATGCGTAATGACTGAATGAGGATTAACAATATCAGATACTATTTTTAATTCAAATGTCCTTCTTCTTTATCATTATACCTCATCCCTCTTTTAACTGGGTTCATTCTTGACCCCCAAATAAGGCTAAAAATGTCTAACAATTCTTTCTCCATTTTGTCTTGAAATATGTACTCCACCCCATACTGACTTTAACATATATATTTTTTTAAATGATAAACACAAACTTTCCCACCAACTCAATACCTTTTTAACTTCTTCCATTTTTTTCTTTCCATTGCCCAATAATACCTCCATACTACCCAAACTTTACACTCAAGACACTTATTCCTTTCCTAGTATAAATTATCCCATTCATTTTTCTTAGATTCACCAGATTCCCTACTCTTTATTTTATTCAACTTCAATACATCTTAAAAAAATCCAATCCTTACCACAATTTCAGTTTAAATTTGTTTTTGGCTACAATAGTTAAATAATCTGTATATGACAAACACTTGGGTATATTAATTCCTTTTTCATTTTCTCAATTTGTCAACCAAGTACATGTTCATAAGTTCATAGGTAGGTACTAGGCTATTGGCCCTAGGGCCTATATAAGCATAGCCAAAAAGGTACCCTGGCTTTCACCACCCAAGAAAATTATTTTCCTGTGCCCCTGTCGAGCAGAGCCACAAAATTGATCTCCGGGGTGAATTTCCTATCTCCCATCCAATCATCAAGATTATTCTTGAAGAGTGCTAATGAGGAGCTTTGTTTGATATAGATAGGTAGTTTGTTCCAGAGTATGGGAAGTCTCTGGGACAGGAATCTATCCCTCCAGCATGTTCTGTTTATTGTGCTGACAAGGTTTAGGTCCCTAGAGCATGTAGCTCAGACGGACTGGGATTTCTTTATGTGGAGCATGTCCAACAGCTCTGGGTTTGACACAGCTTTGTATGTTAGGCAGAGATTGCCTCTGAGTAGGCGATATATGATGGAGTAAAGCTGGAATTTTTTGAAACGGTCTGTTGAGGCTGGTAATCCTCTTTGTGAGGTATTTTTGTGGCCTTTCCAGTTGTTGTAGATGTCGTGTGAGGTACATACCAAAAGGGGCACTGCATTCTATAATGGGTCTAATGAGTGATGAGTAGAGGGGAACAATGACCTCTTTTTTCCTGGAAGAGAAACCTTTTGTGATGAGGTGTGCCACATAGAAGGATTTCCTAACTACTGTGGTGATGTGATTATCAAAGGAGAGACTACTGTCCACCTGTGTCCCAAGGTCTCTTATCACACTTTCAGTGTTAAGTAGACTACCGCCTATGTGGTAGTTCATGGGTACAAAGTTTTTACCAAAAGCGATGACAATACACTTTTTGGCATTGAGCTTGAGACCATGGCTTTGACACCAGGCATCTGTCTCAGTGAGGCCCTTTTGTAGGATGTCCACATTGTTAGGAGTTTCAATTATGGCTCCTAGTTTGCAGTCATCTGCAAACTTCATTAGCCAAAGACCTTCTGTGTTAGCCTGTACTTCAGAGAAGTAGATACCAAACAGGAGAGGACCCGGGACTGAACCCTGTGGTACTTCACTTGTCACTGGTCTGAAGTCAGATTTGGAGTCTGCTACTTTCACAATGTGGGTTCTGTCAGTGAGCCAGTTGGCAACCCATCTTGTGACATAGGGATTTATACCTAGTTTAGTGAGTTTATCTATAATTCCAGAGTGGGGGATGGTGTCAAAAACCTTGGCGAGATCTAGATAGGCTGTGTGAACCACCTTACCCTCATCTACGGCTTTAGTGACCACTTCAAAGAAGTCTATCAGGTTTAGGAGACATGAGCTGCCTTTTACAAACCCAAACTGGGTAGGGTCCAGAGTTTGGAGATTACCAATGTCATTGTTTATAAGTTCCATGATGATACGTTCCATAGCTTTGCAGACCAGGCTCAACAGGCTAATGAGGCGGTAGTTCCCGGTGTCCGTGGTGGCTCCCCCTTTGTGGAGTGGGATAACCATCACTGTGCACCATTCAGTGGGCACAAAGCCTAAGGTAAGGCTATGATTGAACATGGTGCTTAGGTGGGGTGCAGTTCATTCTGTAGTTCGTATAGAACACAGCCTGGGATGTTGCCAGGTCCCATGGATGCTGTGTTCTTGGCTTTGGAGAGCGTGTTTTTTACCTGTGCAGCTGTGATTACAGGAACTTTGCATTCTTCCAGTGTAGAGATGGACCTTTTAGGGGGTGAGAGGGGGGTAAAGTTAGCATTGAACCTATCTGCCAGGATGTTGGCAATATCAGTTGGTTCTGTATATTTAGTGCCATTGTGCTGTAACCCAGAGCAGATCTGAGTGTTGCCATTGAGATTCTTGACATAGCTATAGAATGCCTTGTGGTTGTCTTTAGAATCAGTGGTGATTTTGTTTTCATAACTTGTTTGGAGGATGTCATGAGAGACATCAGCTTCTTACTGAGGCTGACCACTGAGTTCCTCCAATCATGGGATTTTACTCTTTTTTGCAACAGTTTCCCCCTTCTGTTGTAGAGTTTGTTTATGGCAGGGGACCACCAGATTGGCTTCCTTTTTTTGGAGGATGGTATCTTGGTTCTGTTAGGGATTACATGATCCATGCACTTGTGTAAGTGCTTATGAAGTGCATTTGTGTAGAATTCAGCAGTCGTATCTTTATTGTCCATCTGCATGGGTGTCATGAAGTTTGCCACTTCTGTCCACATTATTACATTTATACTCACTGGACATCCATATTTAATTTTGATATTAACTTTTATTTTTCCTATCCTTCCATTTAGCATCACTTTTGCCAATACTTTTTGATAACATATTCTTATTACCTTCAATGTTTTCTCTCCAATCTCATTAACTTGAACATCTTTCACATTACCTCATTACTCACTCTGTCAAAAGATTTTGCTATCTCACATGCTACTTTTTACTTCCCTGTTCTCTTTTAAAATCATCTGTATCCAAAAAAGACACTTGTGAACCAGCAACCAATCCTAAACTTTAATGACAGGCAAAATACTCAGACATGAAAGTTAACCTAGGTTTCGTCCCACTTGTAGAGACTTCATCAGAGTTACGAGTCTCTTTCAAAATCATATCTATCACTTCTGTTAATATTACTAACATTTTCATACTTTTCCACCAAACACACTATCCCCTATAACTTCACCCAATACCGTATACATCCTTTCTGCATTATTTTCATAATAATCTTATAGTCTGCATTCCTAATGTTACTGGTCTCCAATTTTTGATGTCCTTTCTTTCATCTCTTTTCCATATACATTTAATCACTCCCACCACAAATTTCTTCTTTTTCTTCTATACCTTTCTCCAACCACTCATTCAATATTTTAAGAAATACTTCTTTTTTCATCAATTTCTTTATATTACCTTTAACTTAACCCATGTAGTCCTGGTGCAGATTCCTCATGCCCCTTTTTAACATCTTTGCTAGGTTTTCCATTTTCATTTCTTCTTCTTCTAAATACTTCTTAACATTTTCTGATTTTCTTCAAACCTTCCATTCTTATCCTTCTACTTCTTCATTTTATACAGTCTACTTACAAAATGTTCTGCCAGCTCCATAATTTCTTTCTGTTTATATCTTACATTTTCCATATCATCTAACATTACATCCATTTTCCCTTGTCTTGTTTTAACTTTCTTCCCTAAAAAGGTATGACCTCTTCTTTTCTTCTTTCAAAATGAATGTGTATCTCTACATCATCTTAACTTTTTCTCTATTTCTCGCATATAATTATTTTTCAATCTCTCTTACTATTTCACTGCACTTTTTGCATCTCTTTTTCATGCTTTCTCATAGATTCTGCATACCCTAATTTATTTCCCTTTTTTTATTCTCAACAGCTATGAAAATATTTTTATACTTTTCCTTGTACACTACCCACCTGTATGTACAGTTTTCATTATATAGCATCATCATCATAAGTTCCTTACACAAATTCTTAAGTTCTGCCTTCATTAACTTCACCAGTTAACCTTTTTATTTCCTTTTCTTTTTTTATTGGTCTTCTATCATTTAATATTCTAGGCCACACTACTCCATGATCTGAAATTTCAGCCATTTCTACTCTGTACCACTTACCATTTATTTTATATCTTTTGAGTATATTGCATAATCTAGCTCTGTTATAAAAATATATTTTCTATATGTCCAATTCATGTTCTTTCAAACTGTCATCACTTCATGTTTAATTACCTCTCTCATTATCTTAAAATCTTGTGCTATTTTTCTTCTTTCTTTCTTTAAATTACAGTTAAAGTCTCCCACCATAATTATTAACATGTTTACTAGTTCTTATTTCTTTAAATCTTCAAACATTCTTCCTTTCAGACATATTTGAATAAGCATATACAACAATTAATCTGACACATCTTTCCCTTCTTCTTATGTTACATACTACCCCTGCCCCAGATATTAAATTTGTCACATCCAAATAGTTTATCTCCTCGCTTCTTATTACATTTCCTGTTTCTGAACAGTATAATTTCCTACAGACCAGAGAATCCTCATTCCCCACCTTGCCTCTGTTTTCCCTCTTTCCTTCTTCACACACCTTGTATCAAGCACATATATTATATCCATTCCCATATTCCTATGCCATTGAATTACCACCAAGCTCCTAATATCATTCTGAATACTATTTCTCTTTAATGTATATCATCTTTTTCCATTTTTGCATCACTTTTCCTTCTGGGTTTTAATGTTTCTTTACTTAATCTTCCCCATTACGTTTATCATTATATTGTTATCCCTAAATCAAATCCTCCATTTTCTTCATCATCACTCCCCAATATTACATATTGTTTGCTATCTTGTACCTTACAATGTTTCTCCCATGTTTTGTTTCCTTTTTCATTAAACCTTTCTTCCTCATTTTACATACCTTCCTCCACATTATACATACATTCTTCCTCATATATTTCACCTTTATCTTTTACTTCATTTTCATCTTCACTTTTACCCCATCATACTTTCTCTAATTATCTCTTTAATAATATTGATATCTGACTGCGTTTCTTCTGTATAATTTCCATCACCTATCCTTCCTTATTTTAATAGTAGAGAATCAAACCAGACACTACAAAATGCATTATTTTTCCTATACTTTGGCTTACAATTGGCTTTCAAAAGAAACCAGACAAATGGCTTTCAAAAGAAACCAGACAAATGATCTTACTTAGAAACATAGCTTGGACCACTTGGCGTACCACAAAATCCCCCTTAGATCAACTTAGATTTAAACAACTAAGGAACAACACTAAAAAAATCTACCACCCTAGATTAAAAAAAAAAACTTTTACTGCCATTTACAACAGAAGTATCAAAACAATCTGCAAAAGTTTTGGGCAGGCATAAATAAACTTATTCACCCAGGGCAATGCACAAATCCTACCCTCTCAACTACCATCCAAAAACCTTCGGAAGACATTACCAATTCCTTTAATAGTTTCTTCACAGAAACTATCCAGTCACTAGCTAACCAACTATCTCCCAGTTGCCCAAGTCTTAACACCGCCGCACCTAGTTCTCAACTCCCCTTTAACTTTCAACCAGTTTCCACATCACTTATCAATGCCCTAATCAAGAAACTAAAACCTACTATCCTTGCCGCGAATCTCCTCCCAGCTGAGTATCTACAAAAAGCTGCAGATGCCATAGCATACCCAATCTCTATCCTGATCAATAGAACTATATCAGAAGCCACTATCCCCTCCATCTGGAAGACATCCCATGTTATTCCACTCCTCAACGGGGGCAGTTCCACTGAACTGTCAAATTACAGACCTATAGCTATATTGTCACCCCTGGCTAAAATTATGGAGAAGTGCATCCATAATCAGCTCCTGAGCCATCTCATTCAGCACAATCTCCTGGCTAACTCGCAGCATGGTTTCAGACCATTCCACAGTACAATGGCCCTCCTCTCCCTCTCCAATGTTATTAATCAAAACTGAAACAACAATAAGCTTTCTTCTGCTCTCTTTCTTGATCTCTCCAAAGCCTTCAACATGGTCAACCACCAACTACTCATACACACACTTAAAACTATTCCCCTAGATGTCCAGGCTATCCAATGGTTCAAATCTTATCTGAGTGGCAGACAACAGGCTGTACTATGGCAGAACAAACTATCTTCCCTTCTACCTATCACCCTTGGGGTCCTTCAGGGCTCTATATTAGGACCCCTATTATTTTCTGTCTTTATTAATGACCTATACATAGTCATCCCAACAGCCACCTGCATTCAATATGTGGGTGACTCCACTTTGATTTGCAATGCCACCTCCCCTTTAAGTCTGCAGACTGTTTTTAATACTGTCGAAAATTGGCTCTGTAATCAACATCTCCTATTAAATCTTAATAAAACTAAGCTACTGTTTTTTTCCCCCCACTCATAAAGTCCTGCTCCAACCTTACTATAAAATCTAACAATGGCATTGTCATTGTCCCAGATCCCTGTACCAAACTCTTAGGTGTAACAGCTGATAATAACCTCAAGTTTGATATGCATATTAATCAAACTATTAAAAAAGTTAATAAAAAACTTGGCCAACTATACAAGATCAAACCTTTCCTCACTCCACTAGCTAGGATGGTAATTGCCCTACACATCTATTTTCCACCCTCCTTTATGCATCCCCTCTTTTCACAAACGTGAGTAAGTCTGACCTTAACAAACTCTCTAGCTGCTTTAATCATATTGCTAGATTTGCCACTGCAGCAGCATACAAAACACACTACTGTCTGAACCTAAAGAATCTAAAGTGGCTAGAATTGCCTATCCAACTTCAGTACAATCAGCTAATAGTAGCACATAACATTCTCTACCAACCTGAAAACACACCCGTACTTACAAAAATTATCACCCCTTACAGCAACCTCAAGATACTTCACTCATCCAACAAATTACTAGTCCAAACCCTCAAAAGCAACAACTCATCTGGAGATTCTCTATATGCCAACTCTGTTGGCAAAATATGGAACTCACTTCCTGCTGAGCTTACTTCAGAACCCGTTCTAACCCAATTAAAAAAAAATCTAAAACAGTACTTTAAAAGGCAATGGCTATGTACTTGCTCTAATCCTGACTAACTCTGACAATATAAACATGTGCTAAAGTGATCTTTTGGCCACCCCTACATTGCTTCCTAATTGTTATTCTATAACAAATCAGATTTATATATGACAGAATTAATTACTTTTATCCTATGTATTGTATCTGCAGCAGTGCTTTAACTTGTTTAATGTAACAGTTTTTCTGTATGTATGTATGGAGCTTTTCTCCCTGGGCCTCTACTGAAAATGGACAAGTATCCAGTCGGACTATCCCGTTCAACAAATGTAAAATAAGTAAATAAATAAAACAATTCCTGGTTGCATGACCCCTTTCCCCACACTATCCATGATTTCTTTTATTACAGTCCTACACCAAGTGATTTTATCTCCACAATAAAGCAAACCTTAGGCTGGCCCCAGTATCCAACACTTTCCTTTTTTTTCCATTTAAGCTTATTATAAATATGCTGCATTTTATATGCATGCACTTTCACTATCACCAATATCTCCAGTTCCCCTGTGCATTTTTCTGATTCCATATACTTTGTTGCATACAGAAAGAAAAAAGTTCATCAGTGTTGGAAGTCCTAAATTGTACTAACATTTTTTCAATTGCAGTCCTCAATTCTGAAACACATATTTTTTCCATAGTGATATATTTTTCTTTTTTTTCTACTTTGTTCATGAATCTTTCCAGCAAGTTAAATGTTTCAAACATAACTTCACAAAACTTGAGTGAATTCCCTTATATCTTGTAATTGAAAATCTAATGGAAATATAATGTCATACCTATTTATTCCATCATTATTTTCTTGTTGTTGTTTTTTTATTTTTACCACCAATCATGTTCTTATCATATACTGTCATCTGTTTTTTTCAGACTCCTGTTTTCAACCATCTCATTTCCTTTTTCACTACTGTTCACAATATATGCATATGATTCTTTTTTTTCAAAAAATCACATCATGCTGATACAGGGGTATGCCCTTAAAAAGACTACACCACTGCCTGAGCAAAACCCCAGATCTCCTTCATCTGTCTCTCTTCCACTAATCTCCATATTTGATCCTTGAATTTCTCAGTTGGTGGGCTGTTCACTCAATGCTCTCTTGCCCATTTCACTCCAGTGTTCCTTCATCTTCTGGTTCCATTCTGTCCATCATATCTAAAAAAATTGTGTTTCCAGACATCATTCACTCACTTCAGCAACAATCACCTTCTCTCAAGCATGTATTTCTACAATTCAGCTTTCAGTATCCACCACTTCTCTGCCAAGTTTGATTTACTTGAAACATGGCAGAAGCCCATTTGCACCACCTAGCAGTTTGAAAAGAGTAGTGTTTTTTATTGATATATACATTACATATTATTTACATACTTACGTATTTACATTATTTACATCTTTTTACAAATCACCATACATTATAAATGTCAGTTTAAGCATTCTCCCACTCTTTTAAGCACAACCAAAATGTTATTTTCTCAAGAATCCTTGCAAAGTCCATTTTCCACTGTATTTAATTATATTTAGTTTCTCGTTCCATATGGTCCATGAAACATGAAATATTATTGTGTCCAGTTTCTTCACTTCTTCATGTATTCATGCACCATAATAATCAAATTTTATTATTTCCATATTTATTTGCTCAAATTTTAAGAAATGTTTCACCCTATTATGTTTACATATTTCTTTCCACAAATTATTAACTCTTTCACATTTCAAAAACACATGCTCAGTAGTCTCAAACTATCCACATTTATTACATATTCTATCTTGTTTTTTCTTGCATGTAATATTTGCCTTAACTGGCAATTTTCTAATAGACAATCTCCATAACAAATCATTATATTTTTAATCTTTTTATAGTTATATCACACCATTATGGCTTTTTTCTTATCTGTTTCTAAATATTTCCATGGATCAATGCAATACTTTCATATTATTTAAGTATCATTCCTTTCTATTTTTTCTTATATATTTTTTTATTTTCCATAACACAATTTTGTTTTGGTACTCTTTCATTTCTTCATTTACAATGTTTTACTTCTTTTTTTAACTTCCATTCCTTCCCACAATTCTTTGTATGTATAATACAGTATCATTCTATCAAGTTTTTATTTTCCTTCATAATTCCTTTTAATACCTTATAAAAAAATTAAAGATGCTGCATGTACTATTCAGTTTATTAAACCCAAGCCTCCTTACTCTTCTTTCATATGTAGAATCCCTGTCTTGACTGGATTTAGTTTAGAGCCCCATATGAAAGAAAATATAATCATCATTATTTCCTTTTCATACTTAATAGGAATCATAATGATGTTAGCAACATAAGTAACTTTTCCTGTTACCATGGTGTTCAACAAGTGTGCTTTTTTCTATATGAAAATCTATATGATTTCCAAAAAAATAGTCATTTCCTTTACTTGTTTGAGTACATTATCACATTGTTGTCTGTATTCATTCCTTCCAAATATCATTCCTACTATATCTATAGATTTTTCATTGAACTCAATACCTCCTGTCATAACTTCAAAAACAAA
Source organism: Protopterus annectens (assembly GCF_019279795.1). Lineage (NCBI taxonomy): Eukaryota > Metazoa > Chordata > Ceratodontiformes > Protopteridae > Protopterus > Protopterus annectens. Next base: position 1,595,256,097 of record NC_056737.1, read on the forward strand.
TCCATTGCTTTTCTCTTTATTTATACTTAAACCAAGTTTTTTTTAATTTATACTTAATTTTTCATTTACTTTTTCCATCCATACTTTATTTTTAACAATTAGTACAACATCATCCACATAATTATACATTATTAGCAATTGTACTTCCTTCATGATTTTTGTATCCACCATTACTTGACATTTTATTCATTTCCCTCACTATTACATTCATAGCTAATGAGAAAATTACACTACTAGCTAGGCAGCCCTACTTTATTCCACATTCTATTTTTATTTTCTCCCCAATCTTGCCATTTCATAAACAGATTGTATTACTTATAATATTTATTGCTTATAATATATGCCTGCAAAGTACCCCATAATAATTTATATTGAATATCATCATAGGCTTGACTTATATTCCCTTCATAACCTTCACATCTATATTCCTATTTATGACATCATCAACTATTTCTCTTATTATCCATAATAACTCTTGACCTCCTTTTCATTTTTTTCCTGAATATATTCTGGTAATATATTCTATCCATTTTTGTAACCTTTTTGTTATTATTCTCATAAAAATCTTATAATCTGTATTATTCAATGTTATAGGTCTCCAGTTTTTTATCTCCTCTTTATTTCCTTTTTTAAATATAAATGTTATCACTCCTGTACATATCTCTTTCTCTTTAATTTCAGTTTCTAACAATTCATTCATAACTTCTACAAAAAATATTTTTTGCCACTCCTTCATTTCTTTATATATACCGTATTCAATTCCATCCAGTCCTGTTGCAGAATTCATGTTAATAGCTTTTAGAATTTCATTCAATTCTTTCACAGTTATTTTTGTTCTAAATATTCATTATCTTCCTTATTTAATTTTTTACCTTTTTAAATTTGTTTTATGCTTTCTTCTCTTTTAACAAATAATTCCAAAATATATTCTTTATTTCATATATTCCTTCTTGCTGTCTTATTTGCTTACCTTCCTTATTCTTTAATTCTCTTATTATTTTTTTCTTATTTTATTATTTTACTCAGATATGGTGTTACCTCTTCTTTCTTTCATTATAAACAATATATTTGTTTATATAACAAGTTGTTCATTTTAATTTGATTCATTTTATACATTTCGCTCTTTTTCATAAAATGAAATTTTCTTCTCTAATAAGTCTTTGAATGTTTCTTGACTTAATATATTATATCTCTCTTTTCTTTTCTTCTTTTCTTCTTTATACATTCTAAAAGACTTTCTTATATTTATGTTTAAATGTAAGCCACCAAACAGTCCAATTATCATAAAACTCTTTCATATTTATATGATTTTTCCATAATTCCATAAATTCTTTTTTCTCTTCTAAATCTAATTACTTTACATTAATACTCTATTCCTTTTTCTATTCTTAGATATTCTTCATTTTCCTGTACTTAACCCATATAGCCACATGATCCAAAAATCCAGCATACTTAATTCCTTTTTTAACTTTTAAACTATCAAATATTAAAAAATAATCAATTTCTGACGTAATTTTATTCCTTTGATAGGTCCAGTGTTTTTTCTCCCATATACTTAACTTTCCACTGTTCGTAATTTCTTTGACCATTTTGACATCACAAGTGCACTTATTTTTTTCTTAAATTACAATTAAAATCACCCACCACTATAATGTCCATATTTACACAAACATATTCAAGAATATTTTTGAACATCATTTCTCTCTATTTTTGTTACATATGCATATAAAGCTATAATTCTATACACATATTTTCCATTTCAACTCTATTACTGTAATTCATCCTAATTCCACTATGGTCACATCTAATATTTTAACACTTTCTTGACATAATACACATATGCCCAAGCACATTTCTGTCCTCATGTTCCAAACTACCACACCATTCCAAAGTTTTCACTTGTGTTCTTTCTTCCTCTGTTAATAATCTGATATATTCTAAAACAATAATATGTGCATCTACTGCAGCATACCATTGTAATATACCTATTCTCCACTTAAGATGTTTCATACTGTTCACATTTAAAGCTAATATTTTCAACTTTTAAAAACAGTTAGTATAATAACATTTTCTCCCTTTATTTTCTAATTTTCTCTAAGCATTATATTTTTTAATTTTCTTTTCCTTTAACTCCTCCCAATCAAATTATTTTTATTTCTTACTGTATGCCTGTCAGCTTCTTCCTCACTTGTCTCCTCTGTTTCTTTTTCCTTGTTACTTTCTTTAACTTCATGTACAACCTTGTTATCAGTCACATATTTTTGTACATTTTCTTGTATAACAAATTCTTCTATCTCTTTCTCCTGTATAACTTCATTTTCAGTTTCATGCACATTCATTTCACATTCTAGCCATTAATAACCAGTATTGCCACATTTTTGCACTATAAATCACATTTTTTTTGCATTATGCCCTGTTTTACCACATAAATAACATTTTTATCACATTCATTGATTAAATGATCATTTTTCAACAAAAATAACAAGTCTTTGGTTGACCCCTGTATTTCACAAAACCACTATTACCATGAACATTAATAATGCTAGGTACATGCATAACATTATCATTTTCAGCATTACTCCACATTCCCATCCCCCAAGTCCATAGTCCTCTTTCATCATATATTTTTCTACTGTCCATTACTTCTTTACATATAGTTAACAGATGTTCTTTCAGTTATTTTGCATCAACTTCAGTTCTAAACTAGATAATTATTCATTTTTTGTTTGTCTGTAAAAAGCTTGTATTACATACACTGAGCACGGATAAATATTTTTCTTTTGTTCACATGCACCCAAAAAAATTTCCATGGTCTGTCCAGTCACAAATATTAAGTCACAAAAAGTCTCTTTATAAATTCTCTTACCTCTTTTAAGTTGACACCCAGAGGTGCTATGACAGAGTCCCAAACCTCATACCTGTCTAAACCTCCTTATGTTTTACTGCTCACACGTACTATATACTTCTTTTTTGTTTCTTTTATTTCTTCTTTCTTCTTTGTTCTTCTCCAGCAGTTTGTGCTTAGGTTTTTGTCTCTGGAACTTTTTCTGGCACATTCTGTTCTTCTCCTTTTTCTTCTTCTATTTTTTCCATGATGTCACTCCATGAAATTGCTGCTCCATTTTCTGGCTCATTTTGGTTTACCATTTCTTCCAAATAATTCTCCTGCAACCCCCCCCCCCCAACTGGAGGGTGTAATTATTCCTTTTTCAGAGGTAACTATCCCTCCTTCAGACAATCTCCTCTGAAAGCTTTCCTCTGAATCCATCTCTGTTTCAGCTACAATCTCCTTTTCCTCCAGTGTCACTGTTTTTTTTCTGCACCCACATCATCAGGAAAAACTTCTGGTAGTGATTCTACCATTTCAACTACATTTTCAGCAACTTTCATTACAGTTTCGGCAAAAGCTGAATCAGCCATGTTTTCTCCCCATTTCTCCAGGTTGCCTCTGTGCCTGGAACAGGAACAGGAAGTCCATTATGTCACATACAAATGCTTCATCCTACTACCAAGAGTAGAGGAAGTTCCCCAGTGGCCTGACCAAATTTCTCCTAGACAGTAGGGATGCCACCTCATGTCTCCCTTGAAAAAGTCCATTGGCCTAGTGAGACTAATTCAGTCAACAAAGGGTAAATAAGATTAAAAAAAATCTCCTTTGGTATATGGCCCCAATACACATTAAGAACTGTTTTACATGTTATCCACCAACCACAGCTATCAGCTGCACTACAAGACATTGACTAGTCAGCTTCAGTTGCCTGGCTTTTCCTAAGTACTGTTCACCATTTGTGCATACTGCCAGCTCTGTCTATATAAATGTCCTTCTGATTTACTTTTTCACCATTTAGTGACCAGTCTTACCAGCCAAATAAAATAAGGATCACAAATAAAGCTTGAAAAATGTGTTAGTGACAGAAGTACATTTAGTTTTGGTTTTAAAATTCAGCTGCATCCTTTAGCTTGAGCTGTAATATAGCAGCAGAAACTCTAAATATAAGCCAACATTAAGTTGCATCTTCAGATAATACCTTTTGATCACCATATATCTCCGATATAAATAGGCATGACATTATGGACAGTATTATATTGCAATTAGATTTTCAATTACAAAACATAAAGGAATTCACTTGGGTTCGGAGATTCATGGTGGTCAGAGGGTATTATCAGAAGATGCACTTAATGCTGACTTATTCTCATTAGGGGTCCTACATAATTATCAAACATGGGATGGGTAAAGCCAATCTATAACCAAATGGGCTATGCTATTTTGAGCAGTAAAAGGGAATTTGGCTAGGCTAAAAATAGTCCACATGGGTAGCTAGTCCAGTACTTACCTATGAACCCATGAACCTATATAATAGGTTCATAGGTGGTTACTAGGTTAGTGGCCTTATAGCCCTTACAAGACAAGCCATGTTAATCCCAAGTTGTCTCAATTGTCCTTGGTTAGATAGACATAATTCACAGAGTGAGTCTATTGATAAACACCGACTACCCCAATCCATGATGGATATGGGTGATTCCCCCCAGGTTAAATTTGCAGTCTCCCTTCCATTTGTCAAGGTTGCACTTGAATAGGGTCAGTGAGGAGCTCTGCTTCATGTGAAATGGAAGCTTATTCCAAAGTAGTGGCAATCTCTGAAAGATATATCTGTCTCTCTAGCATGTTCTGTTAATGTCACAGGCTAGGTTAAGATCCCTAGAGCAAGTCACTCTTGCACCATTTGACTTGTGGATGTGCAGCATATCCATGAGGGCAGGGTCAGTGACTGCCCTTTAGGCCAGGCACAAGTTGCCTCACAGCAGCCTACACAATACAGAGTACAGTGAAAGTGCTTTCAGTCTATCCACGTAAGTCATAGTTTGGAGGCCCTGTATTTTCTTAGTGAGAAACCTCTGTGGTCTCTCCAGCTGCTGCAGGTGTCTGCTGAGGTACATGCAGAAGGGAGCACTGTACTCTAGTAATGATCTGATGCAGATTGACTACAGTGGAGTTATAACATCCTTAGACCTGGATGTGATGCCCTTACTGATGAGATGTGCAGTGCAGAAGGTCTTCCTTACCACTGTGGAAACTTGGTGGTCAAAGTTCAATTGCTATCTACCTGTGTCCACAGATCTCATACCACTAGGTTTGAACTTAGTGGGCTGCTGTCAGTATTGTAATTAGCAGGGATTCTGCTTTGCCAAAGGGGATAATAATGCACTTTTTGAGTTTAGTTTTAAAATGTGGTTTTGGCACCAGTCATTTATCTGTGTTAGCTCTTCCTGTAATATGTTAACATCGTTGGGGGACTCAATGATTGCACCCAATTTGCAACCATCAGTGAACATGGTAAGCCAAAGGCCATCTACTTTAGCCTGGACTTCTGAGAAGAAGATTCCAGACAGTAATGAGCCCAGCACAGATCCTTGTAATATGCCACTGGTAACGGATCCACTGGTAGAGGTGGAGTCACCAACTTTGACAGTATGTGTTATGTCAGTGAGCCAGTTGGCTACACATCTAGTGATGTAAGGGTTAATCTCCAGTTGGGAAAGTTTCTCAGTGATACCTGAGTGGAGGATTGTGTCAAAAGCCTTGGCAAGGTCTTACCTTCATCCAAGGCTTTGGTGACTTTCTCAAAGAAATCTACTAGGTTTAATAATTATGATCTACCCTTAACGGGGTAGTGCTATACTACTACAGCAATTTATTTTTAGCAATAATCTGCACAACACTTTCATTCATCCTTACCTTTTTTTTTTTTCAGTTCAGACAATCTACAGTGCTCTGGTGAAACTGATGATGCAATATAATAGCAGAAAGTCTGAAAATAAGCCAACATTAAGTGCATCTTCAGATAATACATTTTGCTCATCATAGAATTTGTGCTATGCTACTACAGTAATTTATTTTTAGCAATAATCTGCACAGCATTTTCAGCCATTACGTTTCTTTTTTGCAGTTCACACAGCCTACAGTGCTCTGTTGAAACTGCTGCACTGACCCTATAGTACTCTATAAAACTGCTACTCTGATCCTACAGTCCACTAGTAAAACTGTTGCTCCAAATGCTCTTCCCCTAATAGTTTTACTTCATATACAAAGCAAGCACTTTACTTGTGTATAAGTCGGAGTTGTACAAACTGTCAAGTGTAATTCAAAAGTGAATCCCTGAAATATTAAAACAATGGCCCAAGACCAGTCATCACTGTTTTTACTCTCTCAATTTGGAGAGAACTATTCACTCTGACTTCAAGATTTTCTATGTTCAACAAAATGCAATTCAAGCTCCAGATTTGGTACAAGGTATGGCTTTCAGTAATTTAGTGGTAAAATAAATCAAAAGTACCGAGAGGTGATTAAAATAAATTAAAAAATGAAACACTGTAGGAGTATATTAACTCAAGTGACAAAAGAATGGAATAGAAGAAGCTTTAACTAGCTATTCAGGTGAACTGATAAACAAATAAAAATCAGAGGTTAAAATGAAGAAAAGTGTATATGAGTATGAGACTTCTCAAGAAGGTCTGTTTCAAAAATGGTTGAGTTAGAAGACAGCAATCTGAGATTTTCTGCTGTACCACAGAAACTGGAAGGAACAGACTGTATTAATTTTATGAAATCATAAATAAGCAACTGGACTGGTATTCCACAGCAGGATTTGTTAACTGAAAGGGCACATCGAGTATATGTCCCAAACCCAGACATGAGAAAGCAGGCAAGACCTGTATTAGTAAAGATGCAATCATACCAACAGAAAGAACTGATCTTTACAAAATTGTGGCAAAAGGAAAACAAAATATTTTGGAAAATGATTACTCCCTGTACACCAGGTAGAAGGCAAGCAAATCTATCCCAACAATCAGGAATGCTGAGAGGCAAGTGTAAGATTCAAGCAGCTGTATCCAGGTCTAGTTCACATAATCATTCATGTTAGTGGATGTCCAACGACTTCTGAAAACAGGGAAGGTAAGCAGTTGGCCATATTCAGAGAATTTTCCCTTTTCTCCAGTGTAGTGCAATCTCGAAGTTGGTATATATATAAGTGGGGGGGGGTCCCCACCTTGTTGAGTTTGAAATACTGCAGTGTGTGTGTTAGTTGCAATGCTGGCCAATTACTTACCTTCCCTATTTTTGAAATTCACTGCTGTGAACGTTTGCTTAAGGGAATGTTCACTCTAATCATCTCGACGAATGGACGTTTGCTTAAGTGAACATTCAATTATGTGAACTAGACCTGCTGTTTCCAGCTGTCTTCAGAAAAAAAAATTTCTGGAGGATCAAAGACATTTTTTTGAATGCAGAACAGGCTAAGAAGGAATAAAAAGTTTATCCAACAAAAAGTGACATATCAAAAAGAAGGGGGCTCTGCTTTTCATGCTTCTCACAATAAAGCCCATAGAGAAAATTTGCCAGTGAAGCCTTTTCCAATGTTCCAAAGGAATATTTTTTTTTATTTTATTTAACGTTTGTTTACTGGAAAAGTCCAACTGGGACTGAGTGCATTTTCAGCAGAGGCCTGGGGAGAAATGCTCCAAATGCATATTTTGGAATATGGGAGGAAACTGGAGCACCCAGAGGAAACCCACGTGAATGCAGGGAGGACATGCAGACACAACACAGAAGACACCCCACCTGAGAATTGAACCAGAGAACCTCTTGCTGTGAGGCAACAACACAAACCGCTGCACCACTGCAACAACCAAATCAGGGAATGATTTGCAATATGCTTGAGAAACAGAAAAACAGCACAGGAGCTGATTAGAAGAATCAGGAGTACCTTGGACTTGAACCAGAATCTGGTGTTGGAACATGGAGATAAACAGAAGAAGACCAGCCAGACTGAAATTACTGAATAAATGTGAGACTATAATGTATCAGTCAGATTTGTGAAATATGGCTTTGTAAGAAAAGGTGGCCAAGAAGGCTGGATTTTTTGTTGACTATGTTAAACTTGTGGGTAGACTGTAAAGCATATACTCCACTTTATGTCATTAATGTGGAGAGTGCACTAAAAGGGAATAAAATAACTATAAGTAAACCAATTGTGTTCTTATTAGTATTTGTATAACACATTTTATTATATAAACTACATGTTATGTATAGTAAAGCAGTTTTGTGTAGTGTGTAGTTAGGAGTACTTTAAATTTGTGGGGGGGGGGGTCTTTTCAGTGACTGTAATATGTGTTAAAAAAATTAAAGCATACAAGTACTTTTTTGTTGTAAAAAAATATAGGCTTCACAATACAAGAAAAGAAAGGCCCGACAAAAGCAAGTTTGATGTTAATATGCTGTGATATTGGGCTGTTGGAGTGAGGGTGGGTATAAAAGCACTAAAGATATTATATGAAGAATTAAGATACTTCTTTTATTTTTCCAAGGGGAATGTCTAGATTAATGCCCATGACTTAAGCCATAAACAAGTGTTTTTGTAAGCAAGTAAGCTTGAAAAGTAAGATAAATGATTAAAGTCACGAAAAAATGGTATATTTCTTAAACCTGCAAAGATATTAGCTTATTTTTCTTCCATTAACAACTATTCAGTGGGAGTCAAGAAGTCTGCAGCTGAAAGTAGCTGTACATTCTGTTCTGTGTGAAATTTAAAAAGATTCATCACTGACTACTTTTACATTGAGACTAGCTGTCTGCAGATGCTAGCAATAAATCTTTAGAATTCTGAGCATTCTTTACTGAGTAAATGTAAAACTCAAAGGTACAATGGCAAGTAGTTCAGTGAAAAATAAAGTTTAAAATTATGGGAAGTGAATAAAAAATTGCAGCCTTAATCATTTAATGCATTTAATACAACAATTTAGTTTTACGTTCAGTGTAAAAGGTAGCAGTGCAGAAGTTATGAGTGGAGGAATGCAGGATGTTTTTCATTATCTACAGGATTTGGGCTCAGATTAGAAGTCAGAGTCACAGTGGAAAGATGGAGAAGATGATGTCTTCATGACACCTCAGTGGAAATGTTCATATCAAATATATGCTGGATATTACAGAGAAGAACACCAGTTCAGCTTGCAGTAGACATGGGCTGTGGCACAGGACTGATTATCAGTGCAGTCTCAGCCCAATTCCAGTCAGTTGTAGGAACAGACATCAGTGAAGCTTAGATTGAAGAGGCAAAGAAAGTCCCTGGCTTCCCCAATATTTCAAGCACCTCTCTGGCAGAAAAACTTCCATTCAAAGATAGCTCAGTGAATCTGGTGTTTTTTGCTGTTGCAGCCCACTGGTTCAATATAGAAGGATTCATGTCAGAGGCAAAGAGAGTTCTTAAACCCAGTGGTTGTCTGTTGTAACATACTTGCCAAACTCAGTTTGAGCTGCATTACAAAGACTTATCTGAAACAGTGAGTCCAATTAATCAGGAGACATTTGATTTGTCATGCCAATATCTACCTGAAGATGTTCAGGAAAGCCTGAATATTATTAGAAATTAATGCAAAAAAGATATTTGATAGTATTCCTTTTACTGAAAAAACAAGCCCACTATTCTCCACAGGCAGACCAAGATGCTTAATCAATTTTCCTCTCCTGCTTAAAAGACTGCATCTTCCAGCTACAACACTTTCAGTATACCTACAGTAAATAGAGCTAAACCTACTATTCTCCACAGGCAGACCAAGCCAATTAATCTACTTTCCTCTCCTACTTGAATGACTGCATCTTCAAGCTACAACACTCCCAGGATCCTTATACTAAATAGGGCTAAAGTATGCCTGTCTAAAATTTCATATACTAATTGTTATATCTTGCTGTAAACTACTTGAAAATTTTTTCTGTATAGTGTGCACACTGCCAAGGGTTAGAATTATGTTGCAGTTTAACCAGTCCACCCCCCTTTTTTTTACATACCTTAACAATATATTCTCCTTCCTATGCTTGATCTATGACATTGCCTAAAACCAACTGTTGTCCTTTTCTTCATCTGTATAGCAAGTCACTGTGTGTCTTAGTCCCCTTTTTCTGCCCAATGTTTTATCTTCTTGCTCTGTAACAAACTCCACTCCAACTTTCTCCCCTCCTTTCAATCCATCATACCTGCCCACCTTGCATCCCTAGCACCTTTCTAGCCCTTTTCCCCTAGTTGAACCTTTTATGTACCAAACTCTTTTTCCTTCTTTCTCCATCTACAACAGTTGCAAAAGCTCTTTTTGGTTCCTTAACAAAAGATTGCAGAATCTACACTCCTCACTGACAGCTTTTCTTGTGATTTACAGCCATGATGGTGGGGCTCCTCTCCAGTCAGCCCTTACTATGCTCAAGCCTCACTTTGCTCCCCTACTCTACCCCCAATCCCAGCCCACCCCCCACTATCTCTACAGTTATACTGTCAATATAACATCACTTCCTCTAACAACTCCTCCTCTTCCTGCCAAACTTATCCAATTCACACAGTCTGCCTTTCTTGTTCACCACACCTCTTGCCCTTGTACTCTTAGCTCTTCTCCTCCTTCACCTTTCCTTTATGCCTAAATACACACACACACACACACACACACACACACACACACACACACACACACACACACACACACAGTTCATCCTATCCTTTTCCTATCTCTCCTGTGTTTTATCCACCATCATCAACATCACTTCCCCTCCCTATCACTCATCCTACCTACTAGTCTTTCTCTAACTCAGGGGTTCCTAAAGTGTACACTGCGGCACCCTGGGGAGCCACGGCTTCCTCACAGGGGTGCCATGAACTTCACTTCCAAATTCTTCCCAGCTTGGATTTTTAAACTTTGCATTTTTTGCTGATATCACGTACGTAATGACATCAGCAACGTCAGCTCCATCAGCCTGTTGGAACTTGAGTGCGCATTTCCAGCTTGAACGGAAGTGGGAAACAACTACTACTGCTGGGCTTTTTCTCTAAATGGATTTACTGCTGCTGCTCTATGGATTTGCGGGCTGACTTAGATCTATCTGCCTTCGTGACTGCTGCTGGCTGCTTCATAGAATGAATCTGCTGCCCTTCGGAAAGAAACGACTTTGGAGGTAGGGTGTGTGTGTGTGTGTGTGTGTGCGTGCGTGCGTGTGTGTGTGTGTGTGTGTGTGTGTGTGTGTGTGTGTGTGTGTGTGTATATGTGTGTTTCACATTTTCTAAGGCTTTCTTATCTCAGACTGGCATATTTATTAATAAATATCATTCACAACAGATCAGATATGTAGTCAGAACTAAAGTTTTAAATTATTTTTTTCTGTCAAGTATGGAGCAAGCTGGAAATTAATTTGTATATGTTGTTGTATCAGAAGTCTTTCATTACTTGTGTCATAACATATTTTGTAAGTATGGCTTGGTCAACTAAACTTCATCTAATTGTAATCTTTATGAGTTTCATTTTGATATATTACTATTAAAAATGCAACAGTGATTGTTTTTTTTACAAAACATAAAAACTTTTTTAGTTGCCTTTGTTTATACCTCTGAACAGTCTGGAATTTTGCAGAACGTCCTGATTGTTCCTGATTATTTTTTCCCTGTTTCTCATAAAAGTAGTTTTCCAGTAAATCACACAGGATTACAGCTGGTCAATAATGCTAATTATTAGAGTGACATACTTTTTATTGTTCAGAAAATGTATACTAATGCGAAATACGTTTTTCTATTCACTTTTTAAGTGAACTAGAGTAATTGTCCATGATGTTGGCCAATTGCCCCCTCAAATTATTTTTGGTTTTCTCTATAACTCTTGAGCAGTGATGTTGAGAGGTGTGGCTTTGATAAGTATTAAACTATATTGGTGTACTAGTGATACTAGTGTACTAGTGATAACATTGTGTGAAGTTTCTTCAGTTTTTGGCTATCCATGCCAAACACCAAATTACTATGAAATCACAGTGGAACCTGTCAGAGAACTGAAAGCCCTTGATTCAACATTGTGTGCTTTGTCTCATTGCTAATAGCTTTAGGAGTAAGACAGAAAATAGCCAGTATGCCCCGTTTCCTCACATTGCAGGTAAGGAAGACATTAAGGTGTTTAATATGTTTTACTAAAAGAAGAGGAAAAGAAACTTGCATTTTTGTAAAGTAAATTCCTGGCATTCTGCAAGCCAGATATGAATTTACCATGTGTGTGTTTGTGTGTGTGTGTGTGTGTGTGTGTGTGTGTGTGTGTGTGTGTGTGTGTGTGTGTGTGTGTGTGTGTGTGTGTGTGTGTGTGTGTGTCACGGGGGGAGACAGTGAAGAGTGAGTGATCCCTGGCAGCAGCAGCAATGAGGTCTGTGTAAGTCTGGTCCATACCACTGGACACATACCTCTCACCCTCTTAGATCAAGAAATCTGGACAAAGCCAAAAATAGTGGGGGTACAAAAGCACAAAATAGGGACACTTTTAAGTACTGTACTCACAAACTTGGAAAGTTGATAGAAATGCAAGTTTTGCATTAACATGGATTTTCTGAAGGATATGAAGTATAAAACTTAACTGTCTGTCATTATTTTCTGACTTCAACCTCAATGATCTGCTAGTGATTTGCCAGAAAACAACAATTTTATGAGAAAAAGACCAAAAAATATGAGGCAAAAATCTGGACAATCTGCAAAAACCTATACAGTTGAGAGGTATGCTGGACAGAGCCAAATAATAGGGACATGTTTTAAATATTGCTCTTATAAACTTAAAGTTAATAAGGTTGCCATTAGGTTTGCTTTCCGCTCAACCATAGTAGCTCAGTGTTATGCTGCTAAGCAGAATGTAAACTTTTTTTGGTAATTGTCTTTTTATTGTACTTTTGAGCTTTTCTCCCTAGGTCTCCTAGTCCAGTCAGGCAGCCTCATTAAACAAATGTCAAATAAATAAATAAAATATGCACTTTATGAGCACCGCGGGGAAGGGGCACCTTAGGAAAACCTGGATTCAGCAAGGGAGCTGAGAGTCGAAAAAGTTTGGGAACCACTGCTCTAACTTATTCCCATTGCCTGCCATCATCTACTACTCTTTCCTGTCTGTTATTCATCACACCTCCTCTTTCTCCCAAACATGATTTCTGTCTATATCTTTATTCCTTTCCTAATCCTCCTATACCTCCTCACCAGCTATAAAATAAATATCTTACCCATTAATCTACCACCCACACTTACCCACCCACATTTAACATTGCAAACCACACCATGTTATAATAACACCTTATTTATTTAATGCACCTAACTTCCTCATGCACAAATACAAATTTTGTGCCACCAACCCTTATCTTCACAAAACAAAACAACAATCAATCACCTTACTAATAAATCTAAATCTAAATGTACTGCAAACTATCTCCAAAAATATATTCTTATGTGGAGATAAACACCCTAACCCTGACCCCCAACATCTCTTCCAATTATGACATCATCTCCATTCGCCCTACTATCTCAAATTCTAAACTATCCACCAAGAGCTTAACTATCATCTCTATCAATAGTCAAAGTCGTCTAAACAAATTCTGTGAATTTCACTTATGGATTGCCCATTACTCACCCAACATAGTTGCTCTCACAGAAACATTGCATAGACCTCACATCAAAGTCTCTGAAATTCTTCTTCCTGCCTATAATATCATCCGGACTGCTATAAATTTACTCAAACCAACCTCTCTCTCCACTGTATATACCACTCTCTAATTTATACCTTGCAGTACTCATACTAGCCAACTACAAACTAAACAAATACAAAAAGGTATGCATCATGGGTATCTATATCCCTCCAGGGAATAACATTCCAATTCTTAAAAATGTTCTCTCCTGGACCTCCAACTATATCTTAAATGAAACTATAATCCTTGGTGATGTCAATGTCAACTGGCAAACTTTGACCACTGGCTTCCCTACCTCTAGTAGAAATCTCCATGGCTTCACTAAATTAATTTCCAAATGTACCTGCTACAACAAATCCTCCAACACAGGCTCTATCCTTGATTGGATCCTAGTATCCAATCCTAGCTTTTATCACAATCCTTACACACTCCCAGATTCTAACAGTGACCACCTCCCAATCCATGTTCAAAACAGACAACACAAATGCAAAGAGTGCCATAGTCTCATCAACTTCAACGCAGATGAATTTAACAATATAATTCCCTCTATTAATTGGTCTTCCCTCCTTAGCCTACCACTAAGGGATGCCATTCTGAAATTTAACCGCATACTCCTAGATATTCTTAATTTCCTAGCTCCCCTCAGAAAAACAAGAGTTAAATCTCATCATTCATCTTGGCTTTCTCATTCTACCTTAGCCCTTATGCACAATAGGGATATTGCATATAAAATTTGGTTGAAATCTAAATCCCCCAATTACCCACACACCTACAAACAACTTTGCAACCTCCAAAAAAAAAAAAAAAAAAAAAAAAACAAGTCAAAAAGACTACTATGTAAAACCCCTAATAAACCACCAAAATAATCCTAAAAAAATCTGGAACACCATTAACAGAATCCTTAACCCGGGTTCTCCCAGCATACAAAATCCATGCCCAAACTACTCTCTATCTGAAACCGCCACTAAATTCAGCTTCTTCATAGACTCCATTAACAAATTAACCCAAAACAGTCACAACCCTAACCCTACACTTCTTCTCCAACTCACTGACAACAACCCACTTTTCCTCTCAAATCTGTCCCTACCATTTACATTAAATCTCTACTCACCAAACTCAAGCCCTACTCTCCCTCAACAGACAATCTCCCTGTGGAATTCCTAAAACTAGCTGCTAACTCAATACTCTACCCTATCTCCATCCTAATTAATAGATCTATCCAAGATTCTACAATCATTTCTATCTGTAAACAAGTCTTTATTATTCCACTTCACAGAGGTGGACAACACATGGAACTTGTAAACTATAGGCATATAGCATTTCTGTTCCCCCTCTCAAAAATATATTCACAAGCAACTTCTTGAACATCTTCTAAATGGAAATCTACTCACTTCGAACCAGTATGGCTTCCACCCTAACCACATCACACCTACTGCTCTAGTCTAATTTACTCATACTATAACTAAAGACAGTAAAAAATAATAACCTGGTATCCTCCCTTTTTCTGGACCTCTACAAAGCCTTTGACACAATCTCTCCCCCATGCTTTTCTCTAAATTGTCTGCTCCTGGTTTCTCTAGCTGTACTCTCAGCTGGCTTTCTAGCTATCTTTCTAACCGATGCCAGGCTGTCAAGTGGATTTCTTCCTTCTCCAACTTCCTCACTGTTAATACTCTTGTTCCACAAGGTTCCATTCTTAGTCCAGTTCTATTTAACATCTTTACAAACACTGGTCACTCATCCTGTGCTCATTCCTCACTAACACAAAATGGTGATGATTCTGCTATCATCTGTTCATCCGACAAACTCTTACACCTGCAATCCATTACCCAAAAATCCTTTAATTCTATTGAAAGCTGGGAAAATGAAAACCAACTCATACTTATCACAAAAAAACAAAAACAAACTGCTTCTATATTTCAGTCTTACCTCAAATCGTCCTTTACCATTACACCTCTTGATAACACCTTAAGAGAAGTAGCGATGCACACCACTCCTGGGCATCATCATCAATGATCAAGTAAAATTTGATCTACATGTTCAAAATTGTATCAAAAAACTCACCAAAAACTTGGCATGTGTTACAGAACAATAAAATTCCTTACCAGTGACACTAGACTGTCCCTTGCTAATGCTCATCTTATTCTCACTCTACTCTATGCCTCTCTTATTTTAACCAACCTACAATCCACCCTAAAAACAAAACTGGAGCTCTTTTACAATAACATTTCCAGATTTCCTGCTAACCAACCCTAAAACTCAAAATACTGCCTATCTCTAAAATCCTTAAATTGGCTTGACTTGCTCACCAGCTCCTTCTCCCTCAGCTGCTCCTCACTCACTTCACAATTAACAAACCCACCTCCTTTCCAGCCATTTCTCCCCTCATCATTTACTATACTCACAATCACTCTCTCTGGGGCTCTGACCAACTTCTGTAAGAAATCTACAAGCCCAAAAGATCCATAGGTCATAGCCTAAATAGCTATACAGTGGCTCTGTCCTGGAACAAAATTCCTCTAACCATCAGACCTATTCTGAATAGGCTCAAATTTAAAAAAAGCTTTAACAGAAAGACTCCTTAACTCTTGGCTTTGCTCCTGCCTTAATCCTGCCTAACCTTCCATTAACCTCTTCCTCTCTTCCCTCTTCTTATCCTGCCCAATTGAACACGAACCTTTTCCTCCCTATCCCTCTTTGATAACATTACTGTACTACTGACCACCTTCACATTCACCCCTCACCTATATATTCGCCTCCTATACCCTCATCTCTGTCACCCTTCCCTGATCTAATCATCACGTCTCTGTCATGCACTACCAAATTTTTCCTTTTCCTGTCTTCATTCTAAATCTGCCTTATTCTTTCACCTAATTAAATATTTTAATCAGTCGATAGTAAGTTCAGCTTTCACAGTAAATTTGCTTTCACATTCTATGTCATCAATACATATTGCTTATGTTCTTACTACTATTTTTGTAATTTACTCAGCGTATGTATAAATTTACTTTGTGTATTAACTTAATATCTTTGTTTAGACTTTCTATTTACTTTTTTGGTTATGGAGCTTTTCTCCCTAGATATCCACTGAAAAAGGGCTCCTGCCTAGTTGGACTTATCCTGGTTAACAAATGTCAAAACAAAAATAAATAAAATAAATAAATAAAAATTATTTATAGATAGCCAGTGAACTTTTCTTAGGGCTAAAAGTTATAGTTTTCTGAATGCATACATGCTGTTTTTCACATCTGGAAGGGGGACAGAGATAAGTAAAGAACAGCTTTCAGTGTAAGTGGGAATACAGGCTGTAGCATGTGCTTTAGCATGGATAACCTTAATTTTAGGTTAGGTAATACCTGTGAGTGCAGCTGCTGATTTGGTGCAATCTAGAGAGTTAAACTTCATTTTTTGAAGATGTACATAGTTTTGTACATTTGTGTTCTAACTTAATAGGTATGGAAGTATTCTGAAAATGCATTTAGTCTTTTTTTTTTTTTTTGACGATTTTCATTAAAACAAAAGTCTTGGAAATGTAACATGGGTTCAAAAAGAGATGAAAAGAAACAGCTGTATAAAAGATCAGCCTATCAAATATTAGTACATGCATGTAACACAAAAGTTGGAAATACACATTAAAAGAAACTGTTACATATAGTAAGTGGGAGCAATACCTTTTTATGATAATGGCCATGCTATCCATATTATCTTGTAAATGGCTTTACAGGTATAGTCAAAAGGGAAAGGCTATTGAATTAAAATAAGAAATGCAGACTGCAAATAACAATACTACAGGAGATACATTTGGAAAGAAATAAGCATATGAATTTGACAAAGAAAAATTCAGGATGCATATTCAGAAGAGTATCATAGATAAAGTAAAGCAGAGTTATTATACTAATTGCTAGAGGGGCTGCAATAGTGATAGAAGAAGATAGATTTGTGATATTAAGGGGCTGCTCTCAAGGGAAGAGGATTATACTGCTATTATGAAGCTTTAAGAATTTTTTGGGAGAAATAATCAGCTTTCAGCAGGGGAAATTGCTTATAGATGGGGGCTGAATCTTGCTTCGCAATAGTGAGGATGTATAAGGGAGACCTAGAAGGGAAGATATAACAAAAGAAGGCAAATTTCAGAATTAAATTATGAAAATATGATGTGGATTCAGTAGTAGGAACTTTGACAGAATTTACATATTATTCCCCAAGGTACAATAATTGGGCAAGACTAGATATTTCACAGGAATGCGGGCATTTAACTGAAAGCTTTGACACACACATCCAATAACTATTTCAGATTATACACCAATAAAAACTAAAATACAAATGCACAGTAATGATGTAAAACTGAGACACTGGCACTTTACCACCTACCTGTTAAAAGGAGAAGAACTTAAGGAATGGAAAGTGGATCTTATTCAAGAGTTATTAGGGGAAGATAGAAATTTCTGCTCCTATGTCTCCTATCAAGTGATTTTCACTGTCATGTTCTTGTTCTTCTCCTGTATCTATCTCTTCCTCTTCCTCCTGTTCATTTTCTAAAATTGCAAATATGGTCTCTTCCTGTATATTAATAGCCTTGCTTTGAACTGTTATTTCTTCTCTAATCACCTCTTCAGTTTCTAACCTTTCTTCAGTACCCCATTCCCCAGTGCTATAACTAGTGAGTGGAATAAAATGAAATGGAGTTTAAAAATGCGGTAGAAATTAAACAGAAAGAGAGAGATAGTTAAGAAGTAATAGGAATTACTTAGAGGACCTGACAACGGTTAAAGTATTCCAGAATAAGGGGAATCTCACAGAACAAGAAGAGGCGCAAATGCAGAGAACTAAAGAGAAAATAAAGGAATATCTGAATAATATGAATGAGTTTAGAAAGATTGCTTTTAAACTGTTTTTTTTTAAATAACTCTAGAGCACAAAAACATTTAGCAAAGCAATGGCAACATAAGTTACAACTATTTCCATTTTTTCAATGTAATTTACTCCTACACTTTTCTAAACATCCCACTTCTAGTTGTATTATCTCTGTTACAATATTTGATACTTCAAATACAGTTGGATTAGATTTCCATTTTCTAGTAATTATTTTTTTGGCAGCCACCAGAATTAAACTTAGGCAAGGCCTTACTATGTCTAGGTAATTCAGATCTTTGTATCCAAGCTCAAAAACTAATTTCCTTAGTTACACCCATTTGTTTACCCCATATTTCTGACAGAGTACTCTACAGATTTTTGAAGCCTTCCAACTCATTACACTCCCAAAACATATCTTCCTGATTATCGCTTTCTTCCCTATCACACCTCCAACATTTGTCATCTACCTGAGAAAAAAATATTTGAAGTCTGCTTTTGATATAAAAATATCTATGCAAACACTTCCAAGCAAATATCATACATCTTTTGAACATTTTTGCATGCTTGGGAGCTATAAATGTGTTCTGGCATTGTTTCCTTGTGAATTGCTTAGCAAATCTCTCTTCCCAATCTTTTCTAACCTGCTTTGATTGTTTCCTAAAGTTACTGTGCAATACTCTATATACCCAACTAATTATTCCTTTTAACAGCAGCTTCTGCTCTATATTCAACTAAAATCTCTACCAGAGCAGGTATTTCACTTAGGATTCTCTTGTCCCTTTCTCTTTGCCTATAATCTGATATCAATCCCTGAGAAGGAAGGCAGTCTCTAGCCAGCAGCCCAAATGTATTTTTGGCCTCTTCCCACTCTATTATCTTCCCCCTCTCTAGTTGTTTGCTCCCAATATCTACTTTCCTTTGTCAGTTTTCTCCAGTAAACTCCAGCTCCCTCTTGCTTATTCTGTGTAGCTCTAAAGTATCCTTTCAAATCAGGTAATCCTAAACCATCTTGTTCTTTTGGAAAGATCAACTTATCACAGTGATCTAGAAAGAAACGTATCCCCTTTGACCCTTGTCCTCTTCCACTCCTAGATAAATTCTTTCAACTCTCTATTAATTATTGTCCACAACTTCTCTTATGGTTGATAGTAATATGCTTGATCTGTATATAAAACTAAAGGGACTAAAACACTTTCACTGCTTGAATCTTGCTATCCATATCCATAAGGAACATATCTCTCAACCTCTCAGAGCAAGAAATCTGCACAGGGAGAGGAATAATGGGGATAGAGGCCCACAAATAGGGATATATTTTACATATTGCTCCTATAAACTTAGAAAGTTGCTAGAATAACAGGGTTTGCATTATAATATATTTTTGAAGGATATGAATTCTGAAACTCAAATGCTTATCATTATTTGCTATTATTTAATAACTTCAGTCCTCAATAATTTGCCAGAGACACACAAATTTTATGAGGAACAGATGAAAAATATGAGGCAAAAGTATGGACATTCTGTGAAAATCTGGACAGTTGAGAGATATGATAAGCAAGAGCTACAAGTTTTTCAGTTTTTGTATTATCTTTTGTTTAGTTTCTTATCACATATCCTTAGCTGTCATAATATAATCATTTTAATCCATACTCCTAAATATTTCATTTTATTATGTCCCCATAAATATGGGTATCACTGAAGCAATTCATAGCCTTTCTTTTATCCTAATTAATTTTATATCCCAAAACGTTCCACAACACTGAGTTGTAGTTTTTGGTTTTATTGTGCACAAAATAATATTGTCTGTCTATAAAGCCAACTTTTCTTGAATAACTTACCAAATATATCCTTGAATTTCTGAGTTCCTTATTTTCTTTGTCAATGGCTCTAAATATAAAGCAAGTAACAAAGGGGAAAGAGGACATTCCTGCCTGGTTTCTCTGATCAGACACAAGACAGGAACCCCTCCCACTTTAAATTCTGTCTCTGCTCAATCACATGTTCTCCTTATTATTGTATCATGGAATGTAAATGCTTCCATTGCCCTATTCATAAAAAATCTCTTATATCATTTCTAGTGCTATCCACATTTAATGCTAAAATTCCTATATCCTAATTTTCCTTTTTTTTGTAAGCATTTTATTTACAAATTTTATTTTTCTTTCCTTCTCCTAAGTCTCCCACCAACTGATTTTCACTATCTTGTTCTTGTTCTTCTCCTGTCTCATAGTTCATAGAGTTCATAGATTAGTACTAAGCTAACTGCCCTTGCAAGTTGCGAGCCATATTAAGCCTAGCCAGTTATCACTTGTGAGACTGAAACCCTGCACCTTGTGTTTGTAAGGCAAACACCTTAACCATTAGGCCACCTTTCCAACCCTTTTCTCCCTCTTCTTGCTCTTCAATTTCTAAAAAAAATTGGTTCTCTCCCTTTATATTAATAACCTTGCTTTGAACTGTTTTTCTTCTCTAACCCTCTTCCATTTCTAACCTTTGTTCTGTACCCCTTTCCCCAATACCACCTTCTTTTTCTACAGCATCTGTAGTAATATTTTGTACCAGTTGTGTTCTTTTGAGTTTCCCTCATGTACTCTTTCTGTTTTTAATATGTGACAGACAGTCAAATTAGAAGTGTCCATATTATTTACATTTTCTACAAACAGGCTTACAGTTTTGTTTTTTTGCTATACGCCTCCCCACCTTACATTTGCCACACCTCTGTTTGTTACAGTCTTGCACAAAATGATTTTCATCCCCACAGAAATAACATCCTTTAGGTTGGTCCCAGTACTTAACAGATCATCTTTTACCATTCACAATTATTGCATGTGAAATATGTTGAACCTTCCCATGCTTAACCTTCATTGTTACCCACACTTCCCAACCCAAAGTACATAAATTTCTTTTATTGTGTATTTTTTAACTTTATTTATGTACTTTACTGCACCACAAAAGGAAAAAAAAACAGTTTCAACTCATACTTATCCATTTCTGAAGTCCTAAACTGCAAAATTATTTTCTTTTTTAGTTGTAATCCGAAGCTATAAAATAAAAAAATTTTCCACAGTGCTACTGTATTTTTTCAGTCTCGCTTATATTTTTTAGAGCAAATTAAAGCTTTCAAATGTCACTTCACGAAACCTTTCAGCTCCAAAATGAATTAAAGCTCTTATGTCTTTAATGTCAAACCCTAGTGGCAAATTCATACTATCCATCATGTCATAGCTGTTCACACTGCCATTGTTTTTACTTTTTATTCTTACCACTGTATGTCTTCTCTGTGCCTATTAAGAAACTACAACTGTTTGTCCCCTCTCAGTTCCTTTTTCCATCCTTCCTTGACTTTCTGCATCTGCATAACTTCTCCTTTCTTATAACAAAAAATCCCTGTTGCAGAGGTAAACCCTTAAAACTAGCTACTCTACTAGCCAAAAATACCTCCAGTTTTTTTCCCTTCACCATCTGCTGCATCTGTTTCCAACCACTCACTTTCTTCCTCTTTCCATATTGGCATTCAATTGTACCTCCTCTCTATCACTCATTCATCTCTATTACAAATAATAAGAAGGCTTGGGGTTTCATTCAGATGCTTTAATATATACAAACACATCAGGGTAGATAGCAGCATCTTTAAATATGAGCAAACTAAGAAACAGAGCTTACTTACATATATGTTCACATCTCAACAACTATCTACAAACTGGCAGTCAGGCTCACACGTGCTCAGTGCTTATACTCTAGTGCAAGCCCTTGTATAGCTTGTTAAAGGTATATACGCATGCATATTGATCTACATCCTCCGTATTAAAGATTGCCCCTTTATGCAAAACTATGGCATAGATAGGAGTGTATTACTATGTACATTAGAAACAAAATGCAATGCTCATGTCCAAGTTGCTTCAAATCAATTGCACGGTTTAGCGATTTGATTATATCTTGTAACATAACAGTTGGGACTAGAATCAGCAATAGGGACAGTCTGGGGTGCACAACTCTTATCAAGAATGTCTCAACTTGTCACAGGAACAGGAATGTCCTCTGGAATTTCCTCTTGAATTGGAACACCAGATAACTCACTCTGAGATAAAGAGTCTCGCTCATGGGCTATTTGCTGTGGTATAAGCTCGGATACCAGTAGTAAATGCCTCCGATTCCACCTAAAAATTCCTTCCTCTGTTTTCATAATGTATGATCTCGGCTCTGAGCAAATATTCTTTATGACACCAATCTGATCATAACCTTTGGATGTTTGCCTCCTTACCACTTCTCCTTTGTGTAATGGATTGAGCAGTCTGCTGGTCTTATTGTAGTAGGACTTCTGGGTTAGGTATTTTCTCAACAGACTGTGTTTCACTGATCTGTTCTTGGCACATGGAATCAAAAATTGACTACTGAGGGGTAATGTGGTTCTGGTTTGTCTCGACAAAAGTCTCTGAGCAGGCGAACCAAGATGTTTGTCACATGAAACATTTCTGAGATTTAAGAGATTCAAGAAAACATCACTATTGTCTCGTTTTGACTTTTCAAATAACTGTTTTGCACTTTGCACTGCACATTCTGCCAAACCATTTGACTGCAGGTACTCTGTACTACATGTGACATGAGTAAAGTCCCATTCTTCAGCAAGTCTTTTGAACAGTTGGCTTGTAAACTGTGTGCCATTGTCAGAAATAACTTTGTGCAAAGATCCATGTACAGCAAAATGACGTTTCATCTTAGTAATGACTGCACTGGATGCTAGGTTAGGAAGTAAGTCAATCTCAAACCAGTTAGAGAGAGAGTCTACTAACACCAAATAATGTTGACCATTCCACTTGAAGGTATCAGTGGCTACTGTCGACCAGGGTAGTTCTGGAATCTGGTTAAGGTGAAGTGGTTCTTTCTGTTTTTGTCCTTGTACTGTTACACACTGAACAAGAAGAAGGTGCTCTCTCAATGTTTTGTGACATAGAAGGCCAAGATACTATCTCTCTCACCCTTCTTTTGGTAGATTCAGTTCCTGAGTGGTCACGATGCAGAATAGTAATGTACTCAGGTTGCAAGGACTTTGGAACAATTACTTTTGGACATTTCATCATGATACCTTTGTCAGACAAAAGCTTATCTCTATATGGAAAATAATGTTGCAGTTCTTGAGGTAAACTAGATTGCTTTGATGGCCATCCTTGATTGATAAAGTGATTGAGCCTCTGTAAAACTGGATCTGTGGCTGTGTGATCTTTTAACTCATCAAGACATGTGGAAGAAAAATTATGCACTTCCATTACTTCAAAATCATCAATCGAATGAGAACCTTGATTGTCATTCTGTTCAGTGGTATTTCTGGGTGATCTGGATAATCTAGCAGCAAGATAAAGAACTTTGCCTTTCTTGTAGGCAAGATTGAAATTGTACTTTTCCAATCTCAGCATCATACGTTGCTGTCAGCTTGGAGCTGAATGTATTGGTTTTCTCAGGATTGTGACTAAGGGTTGATGATCTGTTTCATGAAGCACTGACACACCATCAACATAAAGAGTGGGTTTGTCACAGACTCATTTCTTAAAATATTCCCTTTTAATGAAAGAATGTGGGCATTTTGATTTACAAAATCTTTTGAAATGATTCCATTTATTACATTTGTGGCATTGTTGCCCATAAGCTAAACACTTTTCCCTTTTAGATTCATGATTTCCTCCACAATTATGACAGTTGGCAATGAAACTAGATTGGTGCCTATGCTTTGAATTTGCTTCACTGAGGCTGTGTGAAGTCTGGAATGTGCTAGAATGTTCTGGGTTTTACCAGTAGGTGCTGCAGGGGCTGCCACATGCTCGGGCCTATTTCTTTTAACCACATGCTGCATACCATCAACATGAGCTTTACCACTGTGCCTTCTAAAGCTGCTCTCATTTGTAAGCATATTTGTGTGCTTTTCTCCAAGCTTGTATACATGACAGATCTCAATGGCCTTATTCGAAGTTAAATCACTGTCATGAAGCAAAATCTTTCTCACAGCAGCATCTTTTATGCCACACACAAGTCTGTCCTTTATCAACTTATCACTTAAGTCACCAAATCTGCACATCTTTTATTTCTCAGGTCAGTTATATATGCTGCAAAAGTTTCACCAGGCTTTTGATCCCTTGTGTAAAATAAGTGTCTTTCTACAGTAACATATTTCTGGGGGTTACACATTTCTCTAAATTTACATTTTAAGCACTCTGGGTATTCCCTTGACTCAGCTTGTACAACAATATGACAGCTTTCCCTCCTCACCAGCATAAATAGCAGGTGCGTATACAAATGAGCACTGCCTTCCAATAGATTCTGACCCAGCTAAATTAAGTAAAATAAATGCCTTTGTACAGTCATCATCATCAGAAAATGCAGCCTGTATGATTGTACTCTTGCTCAAATACTGCCCAATTCTCTGCAATATTACTGTCAAACACAAGTGCACTGGGTATTCGAAATCCATCTGCCATGTCCACAAAGTATACACAAACACACTGAAAATATGGCCCTTGTAATAAGGTTTACTATCACAACTTGAAAATTGCATCAGTTGAACAGCATGTGGTCGATTTGCAGTTTCCAAGTGGGCAGAATGTCAAATCCAAATTGATCGACTACACTACAGCTAACAGGTAGTGTAAGTCGAGCATTTCGGTTCGACATTGTGCAGGCAGATCGTGGTTCAGTGAGGAACAGGGAATTAACCCATTTCCTCACTGAAGGAAGATCTTGGAGTTGGTATATTTAATGTGCAGGGGGTGTAGGGCCAGCCTTGTATAGTTTCTTAAAGGTATATACACAGGCATATTGATCTACACTCGCCTTCCTTTGGCTCTGCCTCGTTCATCTAATCTACTATTACCTGTGTCCCCAATCCTCCAATTTCTAACTTAGTAGCAACTATTTTGTCTCCCCTTACCTTCAGTAAGTTTTCTCCTGCTCCTTTTTCCATCTCTGCTGCACTCTCCTCCATCTTGGAATTCCAGAACTGCAGTAGCAGCCCTCCTGTACCACCTATCAACTCTAAAGAATGAGTCACTTCCATTCCTTTAAAGATTAAGGGAAATTACTTGGAGATCTGGCTAGATTTCTCCTAGTCAGTATGAATACCACTTCAGGACTAACCAAGACAACAAAGTGTGTGTGTGTGTGTGTGTGTGTGTGTGTGTGTGTGTGTGTGTGTGTGTGTGTGTGTGTGTGTGTGTATATATACATACATATATATATATATATATATATATATATATATATATGGGATCACTACTAAATCTCGAATTACGGAATCTCGAGACTCTGAATCCCGAAGACCAGAATCTCAAGATTCCGTAATATCGAAAACAAAAAAAAAAAACATTTTTGAAAGCATATGCAGGGAGGCAGGCCTCCCCTGCACCCCCCACACCCCCTGCAACTTAAATATACCAACTCCGAGATCGCACCACAGTGGAGTGAATGGCAAAATAGTGCTGTGCAGAGCAGAATGGAACTTTTGCCGTTCACTCCACTGTAGTGTGATCTTGGAGTTGGTATATTTAAGCACAGGGGGTGTGCGAGGCACAGCCCCCCATGTGGGGGGGCTGTAGGGGGGCTTGCCTTCCTGCATACACCTGTCTAAATCTTTTTTTTTTTGTTACATTTATTTTTTTTTTTACTTTCAAGATTACGGAATCTTGAGATTCTGGTCTTAGGTATTCAGAGTCTCAAGATTCTGTAATTTAAGATTTAGTAGTGATCCCATATATGCACACACACACACACATATATATATATATATATATATATATATATATATATATATATATACACACACACACACACACACACACACACACACACACACACACACACACACACACACACACACACACACATACACACACGCACACACCATATGAATATTTTGAAGCCCTGGAAAGAAAATAAGGTTTCTGTAGTGAGTATGTTTGCTGAAGAAGTTAAACCCCCCTGCAGAAAGTCTTGAAGTAAAGATATGTCAGTAAACCAAAGACAGGAAGTTAAATAACTGATATTCAAGAGTACGGGCATATTCTCAATACCGTGAAGGTCAAATGACTACTGTTGAAATTAAATACACATAAGCCCATATATGCACATTATATATATATATATATATATATATATATATATATATATATATATATACACAATATGTGTGTGTCTGTGTATTATACACACACGCGCACACACACACACACACATATGTATATATATATATATATATATATATATATATATATACACACACACACACACACACACACACACACACACACACACACACACAGATATACACACACACACACACACACACACACACACACACACACATATATA
The DNA here is from genome assembly GCF_019279795.1 of Protopterus annectens. NCBI lineage: Eukaryota > Metazoa > Chordata > Ceratodontiformes > Protopteridae > Protopterus > Protopterus annectens. The sequence continues at coordinate 1,595,282,813 of NC_056737.1, forward strand.
TATATATATATATATATATATATATATGTGTCTGTGCATGTGTGTGTAGGGAGTGGTATTTAAAATCAAAATACCAATATGTACATTAGTTGACTTCTGTTTAGTCTTTAAGCTTTGGCCAACAAAAACAGATAGTGAACAGTTATGCATGATCAACAATCCCCAGGTAGGGGATTTTGCCCTTTCCACAGGGATTGTGTGATCTCAGAGTTAGTATATATAATTAACAGGGGTGTGGGAGCATAGCCTCTAATATGAGGAGTACAGGGGGGGCTGTTGATGTTGTCTTGACAATGTTTTGGACATCATTATGCCCATTTGTTTAAAAAGATGGCATCCTTATATATACACATACACACACACCGCACTCAAATAAACAATCCAATCCAAGACAGCACTGCCTTCAAATACAAATATTCCTTTTCAATCCAGTAACATATACAGACTAATCATTTCTATTTCCTGTGCACAGCAGCACAACCATAAATCTCTGTGAGTGGTTGCCATTTGATGTGTATGCAAGCAAGCTGATATTGAAAGTTTACAGAGTGAAAATGAAATAATGTGGCAGGAGCTACAAAATGTTAAAAATGCTGTGTTTGACCTAAAGAAAAAGTGTCAGAATGTTCAAGCTGAGAATCATTTACTAAAGGTACAACTCCAAGGAACACAGAACAAAGTCAAGAACTGTACAGACACTTGTGCCTACAATGGTGGCATAACACAGCATATATGAGAACAGAACTTTAAAAGCATAAATGAAAGTAAACAGTTGGTCTGACCAGTAAGGAACTCAAAAGGCTATATGCAAAGGACTGCACAAACAGTAACTTAAGTGTACTTAGCATATCCAGAAGATGAAAAAACAGAAAAAGAATGGAATCCCTATTTGTAATATTCTGCGGGAACAAAAGAGAAAATCTTGATGCATAACTGATGAACAGGATGGCATTATTCTCAAGCTAACCCACTAACTTCAAAGGTCTGACTATTGAAAATAAAGTACAAAACAAATATTTGGAGGAAGCAAAGAATAAATTAAACCAATGATTGTCAACCCTTGCTTCTTATGCCAAGCTGATACAAGAAAGTCCTACTGCTGTAACATCATTCCCTCAAGGGGAAAAAAGACTAATAATCTGAAACCCAAAAAGTGAAAAATACAGAGAACAGATGATAAAAATGAAAATCTAAAAAACATTGAATCTCGTAAACAGAACTGCATGTAAGTGTACACTGGCATTCCTAGTGAGATCATAGCCTAAGCAGTTTCTAAAACCAAAGTTAAAGAAACAAATCTAAAGCCCAGATGGAATTGTACAGACTCTCTGAAGTATTCTATGTGTTATGTTTTGTCCAGTCATGAAGTTTAAGCCAGACTCACTATTCATGTCTGATGCCTGAGAAAACTCAGTCTGAGCACAAAACCTAAAGAGAGGCCAACAATGTACACTAAAAGGACATTAAAACAGCAGCACTTGAGCTTTTCTACATCTTGTGGTATCTTAATAAAAATGCAATCATTAATTAAAGATCCCCATGACAACCAGAGAGATTAGGATGTAGATGGTTTTGATGCTAAGTAAAAAAATATTAAATCAGCAAGATGCTAGGCTCTCCAACATGGTGGATATAGATAGAATGGATAGAACAAAACCCAATATAAAGATGTTTCATGATGTAGCAGCCATGTCCCGTCACTTAAATCATACTACCTTGGGGAAAGCAAAACCAATAACAAATGTGAAACCAAACAGAATGTTCGGCAGTTAATAATGAAAGCCAAGAACAAACTGGTAAGCCTAAGACAGGCAGCAGAAAACTATGTGTGACATTCGACAAACATAGTGCTGTGTCTGTTCCCAATTTGTATTTGTTGCTCATGTTGCCATAACAGTCATAAAAGAAAAAAACTAACCCTTGCCACTGAAGTCATGGACTATCCATGGTAGAAAATGATTGAACAATGTTGCTCTACTGTTTATCCCCACAGATCTGAGGTAGTTATTCATGTTGTATAGTGCCCCCTTCTCACTACTGTGGGTGTCTGATGAGCTGCAGTTTTGGGGTAGTGTGAAAGGGAGATCCGCACCTACGCAGGAGACCATGTCCCATCTTATAAAAAGGGAGGGACAGAGATGCTGGCCTCTTTCAGATAGTTTTTTTTTTTATTTACCTTATCACATTATAAATTTATAATAGCAGATTGACCAGACTTAAAACATACTGCTGCATCCATTATAGTTTATTTGTTACAGTGTCTGAGTTATTTCAATTCTATTATAACATCACTAGAAAAAAGCCTTTGCTTCTCACGAACTGTGTCATGCCTAGGATCGATGCACACTTGATCAAGATGGCTCTAAAGAAAAGCAAGCAATGTTCAGCTTATATATTCATTTTTTATAGCAGCAGATGTTATTTCCTAGTGTCCTTGTGGTTTGCATGACTGATTCTTGTTCCATGTCATCTTTGCATCAGTTGAAGTGTCTGTATTTTATTTCTTTCATTTCTGCATCTGAAGACTCACAAAAAAGTCCCTATTAAAAATATCAAATGTCTTTTTGTATGTTTCAGTCATAACAGGATGCCATTTTACTGTATCAGTGGCCTAAACCCACAACCACATGTCTTCACAAACAAGCTAAACTAGACATGTTCTTCTTTCCGCGAACCAATTCTAAACCACATTTATTCACAGATAAGCTAAAGTAAGCATGTTTCATATTTCCTTAGAAATTTCTCTAGCAGATGTCTGACTGAGATAGCTTGCTGCTAAGGGCATCATACTTTTTTTATTTATTTTTAACTTTGCAGTTCAAGCCTTGCAGTTCATGCGTTACATTTCTGCTTTTTAGAAAGAAACATTTATTTCAAACCTTGTATCAAGCTAAACCTTGCTTTAGAAGAAAACATTTTTTGCCTTATAACAAACATTTCTTATTTTACAACTGCTTTGGGGAAAAATATTTTACTTTATATAATATCTATCAAGTCCCCCTTCTTTTAATTAAGCCAAAGAAAAATGCAGTCTACAGGAAAATGCAATCCTCTGTACTTAATACCCTTTCTTCATTGTTAACAGAGAATCCCTCTTTCTGCTTCCATCAACTGTAAATGTTCTTTTATGGCCAATTGTCTTATAACTCTATTTTTATAAGACACTTTAGCATAAATTCTATATATGTAACCTCTACAGGGACTGCATGTAATGGCATTTTCCCTCTGTAAGGAATGTGGCTACATACCCAACAATTTGACTTGTTATGTGACTTTAACAATGAGTGAGAAGGTCACTGAAAAAACAATCAGTAAAAACAAAATGAAAACTCCAGCAAAGCTAGAACTTCCACTGAGTGACCTCCCAAATCTCTTGTATCAGAGGCTCATGGGATATATGCATATGATCCTTATGAACATCAGGTGTTTCAGCTAATTGGCGATTCTGAATGCCCATGACTTGTTTCGTCATTTGAATGGACAATTTCAGGCCAATAAAGCAAAACCCCAATAGCTGTGGCTATGCATATTTCAGCCTTGTTATGACCTCATCAGCACAGCACAAGTAGAGTGTTTGACTAAGCATTAGAAACACAGGGCTGTTATACCCAGCTGATGTCCATTATCATTAGGCTCACTGCAAAAATATCCCAAACAACAAACTAAAACAATGAGTGAGAAGGTCACTGAAAAACCAATCAGTAAAAACAAAACGTAAACTCCAGCAAAGCTAGAACTTCAGAAAACACAAAATCCCTCAGCATTGAATAAAGTAACCAATGAAGAACTCCAAGCAACAGAAAAGCAAAAAGACAAGTTGGTCACAGAAAGCAGTCAACTTTAATACAAAAATGAACAGGAATGGATACTGAAATTTCAAGCTGATAGGCCACCGGGCCTTAATAATAAAGTATCCCTTCAACCCTTTCTTAGAGCTAGGGCCCTTAAGCATTGAAATTCATTTTATAAATGATTGTACTGTGATTTAATTGATTGAATTTATATTAATATTTTATATACATTTTTATATTAATGTTATTGTTTTTATTTATAAGCATCTTGCATACAATGTATTTAAATGTTATATATGCCCATTTACTTGATATGAATATAATTATTTTCTGTTTTCTATTAGGTATTGCAACTATGGCCTTTTTAGGGCTTTAATTATTAGCATAACTGTTGATAGGTTGATTTGATATAGTGAACCTTTTTAAATGTGATGTTCTTTGCATTCACTGTTAGTCTGATGAAGTGGAAGGATTCCGTGAAAGCGCTTACTATTTTTGTATTAAAGTTGACTGCTGTGTGTGACCAACGGGTCTTTTTGCTTTTCAAAACTAGAACTTCCACTGAGTGACCTCCCAAACCTCTTGTATCAGAGGCACATGGGATATAGGCTTTATTGGCCTGAAACTGTCCATTAAAATGATGAAACAAGTCATGGGCATTCAGAATCACCAATTAACTGAAACACCTGATGTTCATAAGGATCATTTGTATATATCCCATGTGCCTCTAATGCAAGAGGTTTGGGAGGTCACTCAGTGGAAAAACGTATGCCCACAGCAGACAAGGTCTTTCTGTCTTTCCCATTTTGTGCTAGTTTGTCCCGTACTTTGGGACCAAAAAGTGCAGATTCGTCGACAGGCACGTTGATGAAGGAAGATTTAAAGGGGTCTGCAAAATCACACAAACGCATCCAAGCATGACATCTCATGATAATATCTAATGCAGCAGCTCAAGATGCCCCTTCGGTAATGTCAAACGTATCGAGGAGTTTGAGCTGGATTCAATGGTAGCTAGTTGAAGACGACAGTGTCATGCACCTCATCAGGCAGTACCCCCACCAAAGAGGAAGACATTTCAGAGATTAGGTCTCTTTGGAGGTGAGTGAAGTGTGCCAGGTAGTTCAGCGACCAAATGGCAAAGGTCACTGAAGTATAGGTCCACTTCCTTAATCTGTCCATGGCCCGAGACTCCCTGTTCAGAGGTAGGACAGTGGAACTATCTTCTGCCAGTTCCCTTTTGGTGGCCACCACCACGACCATGGAATCAACCGTCAACTGCTTGGACAAGTTGGGTTGGTCTTCAGGGGTGGATAGAATTTTGTCCAGCCTCCAGAGGACAGGTTCTACATTGTCTGGGGCCTTCTAGGCACACTGCATGATCAGCTTAATAAGCTCATCTGCAGGTGGGGTCCCCCAGGAAGTAGATGGCTGGGCAAGGAAGGCCTGCAAGAACACTGACTCCTCGGAAGAAGGGTTAGAGGACTTCCAGTCTCCCCACTGCTTGAGGATTTTGAGAATGTCTCCAAATGAGACATCATCTGGGGGAGACTGTGGGGACCTTTCTCTCTCACTACAATCGGTTTCCTCAGTGATAGATTCCTCAGGGAAATCAAGGTACTTCCTCTTGCACCATTTCTTCCAGGGTGGCTCCCCAGTGGGATCTTCTGAGGAGGACTTCGGAGAAAGGGTTCCCTTCAAAGGGAGGTCTTGCAGCTCCCATGCCCAGGATCCCAAAGTAGGGGGTTGGGACAGCTGCATCCTAGAGGGGGGGGTCTGGTGTCAATGTCATTGGTGCTGACTGCGAACTTGTGAAGGCAAGGACCCTCTCCACCTGGAAAGCAGGGCCACCCAAGGAGGGATGGTAGCCTGGAACTGAGAAGGACAACCTTAGAACCAGGGTCACACCCCACCCTGAGGAGCCCACCTCTAGGTATGGAGGTCCAAGAGGACTGGAAGCTGTCAGAGCCATGGACATAGATGGAGCCAGGCTAGGTGCCAAGGTTCCAACAGTCCAAATACTGCTCTGAGAGTGCACCAGCTCCCACAGAGTTGATGCAGCAAGGGAGGTCGGTGCCAACAGGGAAAACTCCGCAGTTGGGGCCAAGACAGTATGTGCTGGGGTAGTCATTGGTACCGAAATCTCTGGGGCCTGGGTAGAGACCGAAGGAGGATAAACAGGTGAATAAGCTGTGAAGGGTTCCAAGCCAAAGGGGAAGAAAGGTCCAGCTGGGGTGGGCAATCCCCTAGCTGCCAGAAGCTGGTCCATAACCCGCATTACATCCTGTTCAGAAAGGCTCCTGGTGGATCTAAAGGAGGCTGCTGAAGGAGAATCAGGTCTTTCAAGAAAGGGGCTAATCCGATGCCCCAAAAAGGGGTCTTATATTGGAGAGTATCTGGTTCTTGGGAGATGTTCAACTTTAAGAACCAAGGTCGTAGTCTGTGGAGCCGAATAAGCTATTGGCACTGTGGCCGGGGATGGTGCCGAAGCAGGTATGGTCGTGAAAGCCAATGTTGGAACCAAGGACGGCACCAAAGCTGATGGTGCCAAAGCTAGAACTGAAATAGGAGTCAACATCAGAGACGGCACCGAAGGAAAAGACACAGGGCCTGGTGCCTAAATGGTCTGCACCGAGGGCGCCAGAGAAGCATGGAGCTGACTCAGTTCCATAACTGACAGAGATGCAGGAACTGAGTGACTCTGTTTTTCCTTATGTTTCTTGGTCTTAGGAGGTGGTGTGACCTCTGACCAGAGAGAGCCTCCGAAAAAGGCGTTTTGATTAAACCTTTCAGAATTAGCTTGTTTTTGCACTCTGCTAGTGTGTAATTGCTAAAACTAGAACAAATATCACAAGCAGCATTTATATGGTCCACGCCCAAACCATAAACGCATCGAGCATGGCCGTCCGAGTTGGGCATCTTATGCCCACACTTGTCACACTGTTTAAACCCCAACTTAACTTTGTCTAACATAGTATAGACAACAAAGGGCTATCCTAAAGGAAACAACAACAACAAGGGGAAGAAAAGGAAAGAACACCAATGATGGTATTTAAAAATACCACAAGTGGTAAAGGAAGGCCTGCCAAAGGCAGGAGAGAGGGACAGTACCTACGATGGTAAAGATTTAACTACCAAAGGTAAAGGGTAGGAAATAGAAGCAGGTTATAGGTGATAGGAAGAAAAGGTGAAACAGACTAAAAAACGACAAAGTTTTAAGAGAAACTACACAAAAGAAACACAAATTTCCACTTAGCTTTGAGAGAGAGGCTAGGCACGTCTGACGAGGAATGCGGCAAACAAGATCTGGAGAGACTATGAGAGGGGCATTATGGGTAGGTCTTAGATGAGAGTTTTTGGCTGGCACGAGCTTGGAAATGGCCGTGTCGGTTCCGAGGATGGAACCAAAGTCCTATCAGTAAGGAATGAATAAAGATTTATAACATCAGATCTGATAGTTTATTTTTGAATGGCACATACCTTGATTGGCTCTCTATCTGCTTAGTCACCTCCCTTTGTTTCTGGCCCCACCCCCATCATGTCTAGTGTGAGCTTATTTCAGTCCCAGAAACAACAGGTGCCATCTTTAAACTAGGAATCCTCACCTGCTGGTCTCAGGCAAGTTTATCTGTAAGTACATGTTATACAACTGATTGTGTATTATTTTTATGAACTATCCAGTATAACCATTACCTGCTGCTTCCTCTGGCTTAGCAACTGTTTTTTTTTGTAGGTTGTCCTAAACCTATGGCTTGTACCAGAAGCTAATCTTACTACATATTTTAGCAACTGGGCCTGTTACCACTTTAAACATTTGGCTGGTTCCAGAGGCTCTTGATGTTCTATTTGAACCAATTTAGTGCTAATGTAGTACCAGAGGCTACTTTTTTTGTATACATTTTTAAGCGTTTGTGTTTGATTCAACTTTAAACCAATGGCCAGTGCTGGAGGCTAATCACTTTCATTGCAAAACAATCAATTTGCTTTACTTGTATGTAAAAGCTATTTTTTATGGCTACATGACTGCATTTGATGTAAACTTAAACTTATGGCTGGAACCAGAGACTATTTATTACAATGCTAAACATTCTGTTTAGTTCATGCAGAATAGGGCTTTGAGATAGAATGTTCAGTTAACTGTTGAGGAACATGCATCTAGTGTGTTCAGTAATATGAGTGCAGTATTTGCCATAAAACAAAGATCTAACTACTACTTCTATACTATTATATTGTGATTAATACTCTAAACTATTTATTTTGTGCTTATTAGTGTTTTGGTATTTCATAATTGTCTACTATTCTCTAAACTGTATTTTTAATTTTCTGAGTGTGTTAAAGCTGTAGAACTTTACAACTGCTCACTGTTGTCTACCCTCTTTTACTTTCTTTTTCTCAGCCCCAAGCCAGCTGTGTCTTATAGAATTTGCGGCACCTATCCTATGGCAAATACCACTAACATAAGTAAAGCCAGTGGGGCATCCAACTGTATTGAAGAACCTTGCAAAACATAAGTGTCTGTCTCATTATAATACAAAAGGCATTAGTAGGTTGTGTTTTTTATTGTAATCCTTAATATACTGAACATAAATACATGAGCCAAAAGCAGGGATTTCACTCCCCCCCCCCCCGATGAAGAAACATTCTGATTTCTACCCTTCAAATCTGTAAAAACAATCCACTCTAAACTGTAATTCTAGCCCTTCCAGTCTCTAAAGAAACATTTATCCATCTTTTTTTGGTATGTGATATATCCTCACTACCTTCCCAGTCTGTCTCTGAGTCAACATTAGCTGACGCAATCACTTTCAGCCTTAGATATCTGAGTCACACACACCCCCCCCCGATACACACATTCTGGCTTCTACACTTAAAGTCTGAAAAACACTCCACATTAAAGTGTAATTCTAGCCCTTCCAATCTCTAAAGAAACATTTACCTGTTTATTTTTTCTTCTTCTTCTATGTGATATATCCCCACTACCCTCCCAGTCTGTCTCTGACTCAACAATAGTTGACTCACTCTCTCTCAGTCCTCAGACAAGGTATTTCTTAGGGGCATCCAACTGGTAAAATTAAAAAGGAGTTTCACTCCTTTAAAAAATAAAAAAAGCATTGGTAACAAAAGAAAGAGTAACATTATAGATGTGACTTCTGAGCAAAATAAAAAAAGCATTGGTAACAAAAGAAAGACTAACATTATAGATGTGACTTCTGAGCAAAATAAAAAAAAGCATTGGTAACAAAAGAAAGACTAACATTATAGATGTGACTTCTGAGCAACTGATAGTTTATTTTTGAATTGCACATACCTTGATTGGATCATCCCATTCCATTCACCGTATGGGCTCACTTGGCTCCCCTACCCTGCCCCCAATTTCCACCCACCCCTACATACTCTGAATTTATGGGTAACCTCCTTTACTAAGACCCTCTGTCAAAGGAAAAATATACTTTAAAAATGATCAAAACATGGTAGGTTCAGGTTAAGGCACTTTAATCTTGCAGCAAGGAGACAAAAACGTTCTAATACAGAGTTTGTCTAACCAGAAACAGGAAATACTTTCATTTTTATACATTCTTAAACTGATTATGTCCTACCATGCTGACGTAACAGATTACCACCTTTTTCATCATCATCTGCTGACCATCTTTCCCATGAATTTCTGCTGATTTATCAATTTTTATGTGAAACTTCCTGAGGAAAACAACATGGCCTTGGTTACTCCCAGTTAGATACGTGTTATGTTACATTCAAAATACTACGGCTAAATCAAGCACAATGCTAGCAGTTCATTTCTCTAATAATCCTTTGTCTACTTTATCTCTAAATTACTACAGCTGCAGAGGTTCTGCTCCTCTGGATAGAGCTGTTTGTCTGAAATCATTACATTTATAACATAAAGCATTGTTCATTTATTCGCTTCTGACCTAACAGATAAACACCTGCTTCTCAAGTACATTTTCACAAGGCATAAACAAGAATATTGCTGTGCTAGCAGTTACTAGGTCAGAGGGCAACTTGCAAGTTTCAGAAAGCATACTGCAGTTTTCAAAAAGCATCTTGTTCAGTCTCATATGAAACTCAATTTGTATAAAATACAGTGCATGAAAAATAGAATGAAAAGCGTATTAAAATACTTGATTATTAATTTGGCATTAAGCATACACACATTAATACATATTTTTCTAACATTTCCCTCCTGTTAATACTTTTTTATTCTATTTTCAAAAAAGAATAAACAATTTACTTCTTTTCATAACCTCTTCCATTCAGGATTTGCAGTTAAGAAAGTCATTCAGTTTAAACTTTTATGAAAGTTTTTCGCATTCTAGCAGCTCTTCAAATTCAGTACTTTGATACATAGTCTCAGATACGGATATATCTATGAATTCTTTAACCAATCTCTTCATGCAGGGGATTCCACAACAAATACAAACTCCTATTAGGAGTAATCCTACCCCAATAGCAATCAATATGTTCATAAAAATGGAGCCCCACCCCCCCAAAGGCATTCTGGAAAAAGTCTGTCAGAGGGTTTGGGCCTGGCTTGGTCATGGCCGACACTTGCTGAATCACCTCGAGATGATCGTTAATCTCATGCTGATGGTCAGGAATAAACGCACAGCATTCTTCTTTGATTAAAGCGCAAGTTCCGCCTCTCACCGCTAGGGTGAAGTCAAGAGCCATTCGGTTTTGGAGCACTACAGTTCTCATGGCATTTAGTTCATCAGTTATCAGTTCAAGAGCAGAAAAAGTCGCATTGCTTATTACTTCGAGACATTTGGACAGTTTTCGCAGCTTCCATATTGATTTAACTGCACCATATGCAGGTAATATACCTGCCCAGGATATAACAGCATCACTCAAGTCCATGTGCGCAAGCTTGGCTCCTACAGCATGATGGTCTTTCCAGCCCGCTTCAATTCGTCCCACTGGATTCTCGGGTTTCTTAACAGTCTTTTTGGTTACGTCTCGAGTATTTCGAATACTTCCTTGAGGCAAAACTGCAGTGTGTCGGATGGCCAGAACCAGGTACCCCAAAAAACAGCTGCCAGACCAATTCTCAGGTAACCATTTATATGTTTTATTACCACACACAAAATAACAGTCCTCTACCTTAGTTATTGCTTTGTTACGAAATGACTACCCTGCATGAAACATTTTCTTGTCTATTACAGATAACTGTTTAAAAAGTACAGGATTGCGTTGTACCTGGTCAAGAGTCTTATGCATAGATTTCAAAAATGAGTCATAATCTGTACTACAAGATCAACCCAAATCATTTGGTTTCCCATAACATTTATATTGTACTGTAACATTACACTTGCTCCATCCCACTTGGATGGTATCATTCTTATAGAACCATACAATTCCTTTTTGTGTCACAGGCAAATACAGTGCTACCTTATCATGTGCTTTAATAGCGACTGTGTCAAAAAACAGATTTTCCCAGGTCTCATTGACCCCTAGGGGGATAGCAGTCATTAATAAACCCCCGTATGCTGTTGGTATGGCCGTACAGACCCAGCAGTTTGAAACATTAAAAGTCTCAGCATACACACGTGTAATTGCCTGATAAGTGTTAAAGTTCGGATGCCAGTCTATGTTTGGTTCATTACGTCTAATCAGTTCAACCTTTGTGGCAGGAAAAAGGAGTGGCCACAACAAAAAGAACAGTGTGATTAATATTGCAATAAAAACGATCATACAAGTTTTCTGAGGTTGCTCAATGTCTCTATTCACTCTGTACCTGGCCATTTTGTTCCTGTTGTACAACAGTAACAAAGTTTTTGTCCAGTTCAAAGTTTTTAACCAGTTTACAGTGCGTCAAATGAATCCAGGAAGCTCGCTCTGCGATCTTGACTGCAGTGGGTGTCGACAGTAGTACCTGGTACAGACCTTCCCACTTCGGAGAACTCCAATTCTTTCACTTCACAATCTTCACCCAGACCCAGGTGCCTGGGGCTACTGGTGCTTCCGATTTCGGTTGCTCTTTATCTGAAACAGAATTTAACTGCAAAAGTTTGTTATTTAAAAATCGCCTCATATACCCTGCAAGTGAACTGTCAGCCTCCTGCTCTGTAGACATGAGAGGTTTCCACTGAGGTGTATAATATGCCCTCCCAAACAAAGTTTCAAAAGGAGTTAATCCCTTTGCATTTGGAACAGTTCTCATACTCAACAGTGCTAAAGGCAAACAGTGCACCCAGTTTTTCTGTGTCTCTGCTATCAACTTCCTAAGCTTATTCTTCAACACCGCATTATGCCTCTCTACTAGCCCTGCAGATTGGGGGAGATAAGCGCAGTGGTTCTTTAACGATATCCCAAAATAGCGACTAAGTTGCTGAATCGTTTGGTTCACAAAATGCATCCCGTTATCACTATAAATCTTTTCCGGTATACCAAACCTGGGTATAATTTCTTTAACAAGGACCTTTGCAACAGTAGCTGCATCTGGATTTTTAGTTGGAAATGCTTCTACCCATTTGGAAAACATGTCTATAATAACAAGGCAATACTTCTTATTCTCACATTTATTCAATTCTATGAAATCCATACAAATAGTATGGAACGGATACGGTGGTGTAGGAAAATTCCCTTGCTTAGGCTTCAACGCCCCTTGTGCATGATGCTTGTTACAAACATGGCATGCTGCACAAAAATTTTTTGTATAATTGGTAAATCCATAGGTTGTAAATACTCAATTCACTAACTGTACCATCCCCCCTGTTGAGACATGGCTCTGCCCATGGCGCAACAATGCTGCATATCTAAACAAATTAGATGGCAAAATCGGTTTCTTCTCCTTGAAGATGTACAGTCCCTTTTCGAGGATTGCTCCTCGTTTTATCCACTTCTGTTTTTCTATATTTGTAGTAAGTGTCTGCATTGTTTTTAACATTTTTAAATCTAAAATCTCAGAGGGTTGTAATTCCTCACTCAAATGAAAAGTTTCTGTGGCTGAAGCTGCCTGCTTTGCAGCTGCATCAGCCCATGCATTACCTTTTGAAATCTTGTCCTGTTGTTTCGTATGAGCTATGCATTTGTAAATAGCTACTTTTTTAGGTAACTGAATTGAATCTAACAAGTCTAAAATAAATTGCGCATGATTGATCGGTTTACCAGTAGATGTTATTATTCCTTTATTTTTTCACTGCTGTGCAAAAACATGTACAGTAGAAAAAGCATACTGACTGTCAGTATAAATGTTTACATTTTTACCTTTTGCTAAGGTACATGCCCTTGTCAAGGCAATAAATTCTGCCGCTTGTGCAGATAAGTTGTGTGGTAAAGATTTTGCTTTTAAAGTTTGAGTATCAGAAACGACTGCATACCCCACTAGGTTCTGTCCTGTAGGACCCCTCCTGCACGAGCCGTTCACATAGTATGTCACCTCGGCATCATCCAAGGGAACATCCGTAAGGTCTTGTCTAGGTGATGTCTTTTGCTCAATCTCCTGCAGGCAGCAGTGTGGTTTGCCATCTGCAGGGGTTGGAAGCAAAGTTAACGGATTCAAAGTTGTGCATTATTTAATTGTCATATGAGGTTGGCTCAACAGTATGGTCATACAGGAAAGATGCCTAGCTGGAGAAAGATATGCTACTTTTTCTTGCAGTAAAATAATTGCGACTGCATGAGGCACTCTCAATGTGAGAGGGTGGAATAGCACTACTGAGGCCGAAGCCTGCACTGCCATTGCAGCTGCAACTACGGCTTGTACACAGTGGGGCAGGGATCACGCCACTGGGTCTAACTGTGATGAATAGTAAGCTATGGGGCGTTGTTTGTCCCCATGTTGCTGTGTCAATACTGATGTCATATAACCTTGCTTACAGTCTACAGTTTGAATAAACTGCTTGTGATAGTTTGGTAATCCTAGAACTAAGGATGATGCTATCAGTTGTTTCAGCTTACAGAAAGCTGCTTCTGTTTCAGGTGTTCATTGTAATAAATCCTGTGCTGCCATCGGCTTTTTAAATATTAAATCGGCCAGTGGAGCAGATTCCAAAGCATAGTTCGGTATCCAACTCCGACAAAAATTAGTAGTTCCCAGGAAGGACATAATTTCCTTTTTGGTAGTTGGTCTAGGTGCTTGTAAAATTGCTGTTTTTTTATCTTCATCTAATATTCTACCTTCTTTGGATATTACATATCCCAAGTACTTAACTTGTTTTCTCCAAAGCTGTAGCTTGTCTTTATTTACTTTGTGACCTTGAGTAGCTAAAAATTGTAATAAAGCTATCGTGTCCTCTCTGCATTCTTGCTGGGTGGGGGCTGCCAGCAGAATGTCATCTACATAAAGTAAAATCTGACTACCTTTCGGTGGGATAAATCCCACCAGGTTGCTTGCCATTTCCTGTGCAAATATTGTTGGACTTTCACAATATCCCTGTGGTAATCTTGTATATGTGTACCGCTTTCCCTGAAATGTAAATGCAAACCAATATTGGCTGTCAGGGTGTATCGGTATCGATAAAAATGCATTACTAATGTCTACCACTGAAAAATATTTTTGCTCTGGCTTTAAATCATTCAGTAAGGTGTGTGGATCTGGCACCGTTGGTGCCCTGGGTATAACTGCATTATTTACAGCTTGCAAATCTTGGACCATACGCCATTCCCCGTTTGCTTTTCTGACAGGAAATAACGGTGTATTACATGGTGAATCAGGAGATTCTATTAAGACTCCTTCCTTAAGTAAGGCTGCTATAATAGGCTTGATTCCTATCTCTGCATTCTTTCTCAAGGGATACTGTCTTTTCTGGGGTCTAAATGCTGACTTTGGCGTTATGGTAACTGGTCCTGCTGTTTGTATAAGTCCTACATCTGATTTCCCTGCTGACATCTGGTATGTCCCGCAAGGCTTTTTCCTCTTCTTCTAATAAGAGTAATACTCAGCTATTCTCACTAGCCTGTGAGTGCACAGCTGGGTGTGTCTATGTAATCCAATTCAATTTCTGTTTCTGTACTCCTTGTTCGGAGAGCTCTAATTCTGTCTGCTTTTCCCACCTTGTGACTTATTCACCTAAGTCTGCCCATTTCAAATTTTTGTTTTTAGTTAAACTAACATGTGGCAGTCGATTAGATTTATAAAGTGCTAAGAATTCCTGGGGCAATGAACAGCTTGCTACACTGTTCCCCTCTGCATCCCAGTACAAATTTCACAATACTAGCCTGTTTGCATGGTTCTGAAACAATTCCTGTTCATAATCTTTATCAGGTCCTGGTCTATTACAGTAATATAGAGTACAATGCAACAAATGCTGTTTGTCAATGTCGAGCGAGGGGGACTTACTGATGGCTACGTTCATCAGTTCTTCTGTTACTGCCCCTGGACCAGTCGTAACTAAGTCCTGGCTGTACTAATAATATGTTTCACCCTCCGGTCGCACTACAAAAGTATCCAATTGTCGCTGTGCTTCCATACCCTGCATGGTTGGAACTACGGCTATGCCAAATATCTGCATCAAGTCTCTACCCAAGAGATTTACTGGGCATTTTGCAGAAACTACAATTTTACTTTTCTGGGTCATTCCTGAAACGGGGTCTGTTATTGCTATGTCATGGGAGAGTGGATCCCGATACAGCTGTCCATTAGCTGCCTTCACTAGTATATAATCTGGTGATTCTGAATCTTCCGGTAACTTGGAAGGGTGTATCAGGGTCCGTGAAGCCCCTGAGTCACACAGAAATTTAACTTCCCTCCCCTCTACCAGAAGCGTCACTTCCGGTTTCGTGACTGCTAAGTATAGCTCTAAGCTCAATAGAGCTAGGTCTAAAATTTCATCTTCTTCTATGTCTGCGAATTCATGTACATCCTCTACTCCTTGTGTTACATCCTCTACTCCTGCTATTATATTTGCACTTACCTTTCCCTGCTTATTCTCATCCAATGATTCCTGACTATTATATAGTCATTCCTCATCTTCCTTATTTTCTGTAGTCACCTTCTTGTTTAGCCTGCAATCCCTTGCTAAATGTCCTTTTTTCCCGCACTTAAAACATTCACCTTTTTTCTTTTTTTCTTCAAAATCTTCTGATCGCTTGTCAGATTGTTTATTTCCCTGGGTATTTTTCTTACCCTTTTTCCCAGTTTGTACTACAAATACTTCTGACCCATCTTCTGCCGAAAATATTTTCAGTTTTCTTTTTCTTTTTACTATTAAAATGTCTTTCTGCAAGTCTAGCATATTCAAGTAATGGCTGTAGTCTACTTGTTCGATGATCTACCATGTGCTTTGTAATAAAGCTGCTAATGGGAGTTATACTACCCTTCAAGAATGCATTCTTTAACTGTTGTTCATATGAGGAATCTTGTGTCTGGTTTTCTGGTATCTGCATTCCGCAGTGATTATTAAAACACTCTAACAGTCTAGCATAATATCTATCAACTGTTTTACCTTCCTGTTGAATGCATTGATTAATGCAAGTCCAATCAGCCCTAGGCTTCCACTTTACAGAGATTCGGTCTGTCAGACCTTTTACTCTGCCATCCAGTTCTGCATTAGTATGTGGGAGTGGTCTAAGTTGTGCGTCACAAGGATTCCAGTCGTCACTGATCATGTGCCAATCTGGACCCACAATTTGTCTAACTACTTTTTCTACTTCCTCTCCATTTAAATGGTAACTTAATCTCATACCCTGTAAGTCTACTAAAAATTTTCTAAAATTCACTTTTGGGTGGGGAATTCCCTCTGTGGCTTTCCGGATATCTTCCGGTGTCCACGGTCTATAAACTAAAAGAGTCGGATCCTGTCCTGCCTGTCCTGCCTGAGGATTCGGTACCTCTATGAGCGGACATATCTCTTCTTCACTCATAGTCTGTGATTTTCTATTTAATTTATTTAATTCAATCTCCCTCTTCAAGTCGTGTGTTCGAGACCTGGTCTCGATAAGATCCCTGACAAACGGTTGTGATTTTGCAGGAACAGCTGGGTATAGCGGAGGTGGATCAGCTTGTCCACTCCCTTCATATTCTGGTAACGGAAGGGGGCGAAGGAGGGGCCGTTGCTATTACCAAGTTATTGTCTTCTTTGTCTAAGAACATTGTCTTTGAATTTTTAATTCTCTGCTCCCTGCGATTTGCTTCCTCAAGCCACCTATGCGCCTGAGGGACTCCTAGTTGTCTTTGCTTTTTTAGTTGACCTTTCACGTCTATTTTTAACTGTTTAATAAGTTTCATAAGTGCAAGTTTATCTAAATTACCCTCGAATTTATACTTATCAACCCATTTGGTGTAGTACTTAACATTGTCGGCACGCTGTAATTGCATATACTTCGCGTCTTCAGTTAGGGGCGGGTCTCGGGAACTTTTTGTGCACTGATTTCCCATTGCTGTCTTAGCTAAGCTGTAAATTGTTACGTAACTCTTTCTATCACGTGGTACCACAAATCTATACCTTTTCACAGTTTATCTAGAATAACTGCCTACCTATTCTGTTTCCCTGATCAATGACAAAAACAGTAACCCCTTTTTCTGTCCCTGATCTGCACATGCAAATCTACCTGACAAAAAACAGTTCTGTACTTAGTCCCTGATCTTAAAACAGAAATAAGGTAATTCCTCCTTACCTGACCCTCTGTGAGTTGATCCACCGGATCGTTGACTCGTCCTCCAATCCCAGATCAGAAACAGTGGCTGGCCTCTTTCGAACGACAATTCAGTCGGAGGTCTTTCAAAACAGAAGAGCCGATTTGGCCTCTTCTCCATACGGATGCATGCCACCGGGCCCAATTCTGACCTAGGCCTAGAGCGAGAGGTAGTTTCCGGTCCGAAGGACCAAACTGTCAAAGGAAAAATATACTTTAAAAATGATCAAAACACGGTAGGTTCAGGTTAAGGAACTTTAATCTTGCAGCAAGGAGACAAAAATGTGCTAATACAGAGTTTGTCTAACCAGAAACAGGAAATACTTCCATTTTTATACATTCTTAAACTGGTTATGTCCTACCATGCTGACGTAACAGATTACCACCTTTTTCATCATCATCATCATCTGCTGACCATCTTTCCCATGAATTTCTACTTATTTATCAATTTTTATGTGAAACTTCCTGAGGAAAACAACATGGCCTTGGTTACTCCCAGTTAGATACATGTTATGTTACATTCAAGATACTACGGCTAAATCAAGCACAATGCTAGCAGTTCATTTCTCTAATAATCCTTTGTCAACTTTATCTCTAAATTACTACAGCTGCAGAGGTTCCGCTCCTCTGGATAGAGATGTTTGTCTGAAATCATTACATTTATAACATAAAGCATTGTTCATTTATTCGCTTCTGACCTAGCAGATAAACACCTGCTTCTCGAGTACATTTTCACAAGGCATAAACAAGAATATTGCTGTGCTAGCAGTTACTAGGTCAGAGGGCAACTTGCAAGTTTCAGAAAGCCTACTGCAGTTTTCAAAAAGCATTTTTTTCAGTCTCATATGAAACTTAATTTGTATAAAATACAGTGCATGAAAAATAGAATGAAAAGCGTATTAAAATACTTGATTATTAATTTGGCATTAAGCATACACACATTAATACATATTTTTCTTACATCCTCCCTTCATCCATCAGCACTATTTACACACACCCTTCAACTTCCCACCACTCCAGCTCACCTACTAGTTCAATATCCACACCCATATCTCCTACTCGCACAACTCACACCCTTACCAGATATAAATACTTCCTCTAACTGCACAACCTCATTCCCACTATGTCTCATTACCCCCAGTCTCATCTCCACTATACCCTCCTAGGATTAACCTCCCTATTCACCTGCCTCTCCATAGCCACCATCAGCACCTCTTATCTCTTCACAATCACTCACTGTATCCACCCCAAATCCCCCACCCTATTCCACAACATTACTATCACCCCCCACTCATGCAAGCATATACCCCACCATATACACCCAACCCCCCCATATACCATGCCCCTCCCATGTATCACTTCTATCCATCTAAAAAGCAACCAGGTCTACAATTTCACTACCTAATCATCCAATACCTAACAACTATCACCTGTATAACTACCCAGCTACTACTAGGAGGAGACATTAACCCCAACCCCGGGCCAGCAATCTCTGCTAATAAGCCATCCACCCATCACTATCCAGCTAAGCACAAACCCAATGACTTACTGATACTAAATATGTACCCGCAGTATCATGAATAAAATAGAAGACCTTCACGCTGCCATCTCCTTATATAACCCTGATATTACTCTCATCACAGAGACATGGTTTAAACCACATATTAAAGATAATGCCATCACCCCACCTGGGTATAGCTTTCTCAGGGCAGACCGGCTACATAAAAGAGGTGGAGGCTTAGCTCCACTTCACAGAACCAACCTGCAACTCCAACTCCTCCAAAAAGATTCCCCCAACTTCAACAATGCAGAGACTCTGTTTGCAAAGCTCTCCCTTAACAAACATAAGCACCTAAACCTACTGGGTATTTGTATATCCCCGGGTGACAACCTAACCACGCTAGAATCCATACTTCACTGGGCCTCATACTCCTTCCCTCAAGAAACTATCGTGCTAGGTGATGTAAACATTGACTGGAACTCCATCTATTCTTCCACCCCGACCCACCACATTAACCTATATAACTTCACTCAACTTGTAGATACTCCCACATGCATTGATAAGGCCACAAAAAGAGAATCTATATTTGATTGGATCCTTACAAATCAACCAAATACTGCCTATCAATGTAGCACCCTACCAAACTCTCTGAGCGACCACAGCCCCACTTTTATCCTTAGGCAAAAACTTAAAATAATGAACTCTCCCTCCCTTCTACAAACTCACTCTAACAAAAATTTTCCTACAGACCACTTCATAAGAGTCTTAGAACATTGCAACTGGTCTCCCAGCAAAACTCTTTCATTAGACAAAGCAGTTGATTATTTCAACTCCACATTCATAAATATCCTCAACCAACTAGCCCCCTTAAAACTATCAGGATACGAAGCAACCCCACCCCTTGGCTCCAGAAAATCACAAAAGGCCTACTTAGAGCCAGGGATAAAGCCTGGTAAACCTGGAGCCACACCAGATCACCCACAGCTAGGAAAACTTTTCTTGAGCTCCGAAACAAAGCAAAAAGCAGGTTAAGCTCGATAAACAAAATTACTGTATCACTCAACAAAACAAATACAGTATCAAACTGCAAAAATTCTGGGCAACAATAAATAACATCCTACAGCCCAGAAGAAGCACCACTCCTGCACCCAATATAACAGGTACAGACCTGGACATAGCCTCCAGCTTTAATAACTATGCCACCTCCTCAGTATTCAAACTCTTAAACAACATAACTTCCTCCAACACCCCACCACCACCTCAGGCCCAAATCAATACCATACCTTTCACACATAAGTCTGTTCCTACCTCTACTATCCAAAAACTCCTAGCCAGACTCAAACCAACCACCCTTGCAGCCGATAACCTTCCTGCCAAATACCTCCAAATTGCATCCACAGCTATAGCCTATCCCATTTCACTTCTAATAAATAGATCCATCACCAAACACACTGTTCCAGTCCTGTGGAAAACCTCATATATCATACCACTCCACAAAGGTGGCCCCTCCCTAGACCTTTCCAACTATCGACCAATTACAATTCTCTCACCCCTCTCTAAGATCCTAGAAAGATGTATTCATCACCAGTTCCTCTCCTATCTCCTCACCAACAAACTTCTCTCCTCAACCCAACATGGATTTCACCCATCCCACAACACCATCACTGCCCTACTCAAATTCACCAATATTATAAACTTCCACAGGAATCTAGGTAAATTTGTCTCAGCTACTTTCCTAGATTTATCCAAGGCATTTGACACAGTCTCACATAACAAACTATTGTTTTGTCTCTCTGACCACAACCTTAACAGCCCTACCCTCCTCTGGTTTAAAAGTTATTTAGATAACCGCCAACAATCTGTCAAATGGCATAACTCTCTACCCCCCCCCCCACTCTCAACCTCCTTAGGCATGTCACAAGGATCAATCTTAGGACCCCTTCTTTTTAATATCTTCATAAACCAACTCCACTCAGCTACCTCTAAAGTCAACATAGTCCAATACGCTGATGGCACAACTCTCATATGCTCTGCACCCAACATCCAACTTCTCCAACAAAAAGCGCAAGAAGCCTCCTCTGAAATAGAGAACTGGCTTAACAACTCACAACTCATGCTAAAGCCCAAGAAAACACAACTAATGCTATTCCACTCTACTAAAATGAGCAACCTTACCTTCTCTATATTCTCCACCAGCAAAACCCAAATCACCCCTGTCACTGAGGTTAAACTCCTAGGAGTTACCATTGACCAGCAACTCAAATTCACAAAGCACATATCAACAACCATCACTAAAGTCCACAAAAAGCTAGGTTCCCTCTATCACTGTAAAAGTTATCTAACCACCAAATCTCGAATTGCAATAGCCAGGACCCACCTCCTATCTACTCCACTTTATGCATCCCCAATTCTAACTAATCTTTACAAAACTGACCTTAATAAACTTTCCATCTGTTATAACAAAATTGCTAGATTCACTACCAATGCCAAATCACTATCCCACCACTGCCTTTCCCTACAAGCCTTGCACTGGCTTGAATTTCCGAACCTATTACCATCAACTCAGCCTAGCTCATCTAATTCTGTACTATCCCGGGAAAACCCTGACCTGACTGGTATGCTGAACTTCTACAATTCAAATAGACAACTTTGGTCCTCCAACAAAGCCTTAATCGAAACCATCACATGCAAAAACAACTCCGGGGATTCACTATTTGCCCATGAAATAGCAAAAATATGGAACAACCTTCCCCCTGACCTCAGACTACAAAACTCCACGCCCTTCTTCAAAAGCCTACTTAAAACATACCTCTTCACCAACCATCTATGCACCTGTAATTGACCCCCTGAAGCCTCATCCACTTACTATTTCTACACCCCATCTGTCCTGGACAACACAAACAACACCATCTAACTATACCTATCCATGTGTGAGCAATGATCTATATATGAGTGTATGTACGTGTGTGTGTGTGTGTGTGTGTGTGTGTGTGTGTGTGTGTGTGTGTGTGTGTGTGTGTGTGTGTGTGTGTGTGTGTGTGTGCGTGTGTGTATATAGATTATATATATTCCTTTGTTGAAAATCATAGTCAAGAAGTCTAAAATGGAGGCCATAGGGGCTTGGTAAGGATCAATATTGTTTTTAGAGGCCCATACAGAACATTTTTTTCCATTTGCTAAGATATAGCTCTTCATAGAAGATTTATGAGAGGATAAGAGAATTTGTTTCGTCTCATTGGAAAGGTTATGGAACCTGGCTATGATGGGAATTGGAGCAGCCAAGCTGTCAGCTTCAGGGACTGCAGAGAGGGATGAAGTTCCCCCAATGAGTGCATCAGAAAGTCCGGAACTGGGTCCAGAATCCAAGGGTCCACCAAAAGATGAGGTCGAAGGAAGGGGAACCAAATCTAACGAGGCCAATGAGGGGCTGGTAGAATGATGGTCCTTCCCAGGGTTTTTGCTTTCTGTAGAACCTTGGGTATCAACGGGATTGGTAGAAATGCATAGAGAAGACCCAGAGGCCAATCGTGTATGAGTGCATCCCTTGGGGCTTCTCCCGGAGGGGGAATTAGGGCAAAGTAGCTTCTGCATTTCATGTTCATGTGACTGGCAAAAAGGTCACAGCAAGGCTGGCCTCACCTGTGGAATATCCGGTCCGCTATTTCCATCTTGGGGGACCACTCACGGGGTAACAAGATTACTCTACTCAACTTGTCTGCTATCACACTGGATTTCCCCGTGATGTGCATTGCCAACAGAAAGCATTGGGTGGAAATGGCCCAATGCCATACTCTGAGAGCCTTGCGACAAAGGGCATAAGACCTGGTTCCTCCTTGCTTGTTCAAATACCAGACCACTGACATGTTGTATGTCTGAATCGCAATCATACCCAGAGGAAGAGAGTCCTGAAAGTACTGCAATGCCAAAAGTACTGCTCTCATCTCTAGGACATTGATATGCAGATGTGTCTTTTGATCGTTCCATGTGCCTTGGGCTGTCTTTCCCTGAAAATGCCCCCTCCCCCACCCTATCAGGGAAGTGTCCATGGTCACTGTGGCCGCTGGAGGGGGTAGCACAAATGGGCGTCCTATTGTGACATGAAGTGAGGTCAAACACCACTGAAGATCCTTTTTGCAGGAATTCATGATCATTATCATGTGAGACTTGGGAAGCTCTTGGTAATACCATTGAGTGAACAACAGCCATTGTAGTATCCACATGTGCATACAACCTAATGGTATGGCTAGAATTTCTGCTGCCATCAGGCCTAACAATTTCAGAACTTCTGATGCTGGTGCTTTGTCTTTGGATATCAGAACACTGACATGCTGATGGAGAAGAAAGACTCTTTCTATTGGAAATCTTAGTGTGGTGGTGGTGGTGTCCAGTTCTGCTCTGATAAAAATGATATGCTGCAATGGCAAAAAGGCAGATTTTTCTGAGTTGATTGTAATGCCCAGTTGATTGCAGAGTGACAGAGTGGACTCCTTGGCCAGAATAAGTTGATGCCTGTTGGTGGTGGTAAGGAGCCAATTGTGTAGGTACAGAAACACCTGAAACCCTAAATGCCTCAGGTGAGCCATGACCACTGCCATGCATATGGTGAACACTCTGGTGGCTGTAGTGAGGCCAAAGGGCAGGGCTTGAAACTGGTAATGATTGGCTCCCAGCCGGAAGCGCAGATGATCCCTGGACGGCCCTGCCATTTTTATGTGGTAGTACGCATTCTTGAGATCTATTGAGCACATCCAATTGTCTTTCCCTAAGAAGGGAAGTATAGAGTGAAGCATGACTATCCAGAACATCTCTTTCTTTACAGATATGTTCAGTCTACTGAGGTCCAATATGGGTCTCCAGTCCCCCATCTTTTTTGGAACTAAAAAGTATCTTGAGTAAGTTCCGGATCCTGTCTGGTCTGCTGCGACTGGTTGGATTACTCTTTTTTTTAGCAACGTTTGGCCCTCTATTGCTGCTTGTTCCCTGTAACTGGGTGGAATGTCCAGGATTTTTCTTATGGGTGGAGGGGTGTGGGGAATGGGATGAAGTATCCTCTGGAAATGATACTTTGTACCCAACTGTCTTTTGTTATTTTGAGCCAGGCGTCTGGGTACAAAGATAAGTGACCCCCAACTGCCTCCAGTGCAGGACAGTCGGGCCTCCTTTCAGGAGCGCTGGTAGGGCTTTCCAAAGAAGTGATCTCTGTCACCTGGTATTGCAGACCCCCACTGCCGTGAGGGTGGCGTCTTTCATTATTGTCACCTCCTCTGCCTCTGGAGGGGGGTTCACCACTTGTTTCCTGAAAGGCTCCTTGGACTTTTCGAACCACATTTTTCCCCCCTTTTGACCCTTAGGGTAGGGTCTGGTAGGGGTGGAAAAATGGACCCGATGGCAAACAGAGTCTTTCCGTCCTGCTCACACCTGGTTAAGGTTTCCTTCACTTTAAGCCCAAAAAGGGATGAGCCATCAAAGGGGGTTATTCACGAAGGATGACTTGAAGGGCTCCGCAAAGGAACACAAGCGCATCCATCAGCTGCATATGAAATGAGATGCATGGATGAGTTTACTATAGAATTGAGGATAGCAAGCTGGGTGGCAACTTTGTCGGTAGCTCCCACAGCTATTGTACCCTGAACAGGATCTCCTAGCTTTTTAAGGAGATCTCTTTGTAATCTGGTAAAATGGGTTAGATAGTTGAGCGAACTAGACATGCGATTCCCATATCTATCCATGACCCTGGAGTCTCTGTTAAAAGGATGGATAGACGAGGAAGTTTCAGACATTTCCTTTTTGATGGCTGCCACCACCACCTTCGTGAGACCAGCTGCATCAGCTCATCGAAGGGCAGAGACACCCAAGAGGTGGAGGGCTGAGACCCGAAAGCCTTCAGGAGAATTGACTCATCCTCAGTAGGGTTTTTGGACTGCCAGTCACCCCTCTGTCTCAGGATTTCAAGTATCTCAGTGAATGAGATATTTTCAGAGGGGGACCATTGGGACCCTTCTAACACATCCAAGTCAGTATCAGATGTTAGAGACTCCTGGGGGGAGTCTAGATGTTTCCTCTTACAATCCCTCTTCCTGGGAACCTCATCAGTGGGAGCTTCTGATGAGGTCCTGGAAGAGCAGGGGCCACCCAATGGTGCTTCCTGAGGCTCTGGATCTCTATGCTTGTTCAGGATGTGTGAGGCAGAAGCAGACACAGGTGCTTTAGGGGATGAGGAAGCCAGACCTGAGGTCGAGGATGGCTTAGGAGGCATAACTCTCCTCATTGCATCAAAAGCATCTCTGCTACGATGTGAGGGAACCGACAGACCTGAGGAAACCACTGATACCCCTGGCACCAGGACAGTGGGCTCTGAACCAGAGGTAGTAGCCGAGCTCATCTGAGCTGAAGCCCTGAGAGGCAGAGGCAGAATCAACAAGTCGGTCCAACTATCCTCCTTCGACCCGACCAAAGAGTGTCGGCTCCTAGAGTCCTCGATCAGCACTGAGGATGTCAGAGTGAACAGAGCCGAAGACACTGGAGCAGGCCTTGGCTCCAAGGGTTCCACAATCAACAGGTCTGACTCCTCCAGCTCCGAAGAAGAACCAGCATGGCTTGGAGGAGGAACAGTTTGAGCTGGTGTAAGGGTCTTCGGCTCCGAAGCCATTTGGGTTGGAGCCGATAAAATTTTTGCCAAGGCTGGTGCTAATAACAGCTTCTGCAACACACAATCCACATCCAGATCAGAAAGGCTGATAGAGGACCAAGATGAGTGCAAGATTGGCTTGGAAGAGGAACAGTTTGAGCAGGTGTAAGGTTCTTTGGCTCCGAAGCCATTTGGGTCGGAGCCAATAAAATGTTTGCCAAGGCCGGTGATAATAACAGCTTCTGCAACACATGATCCACATCCAGATCAGAAAGGCTGATAGAGGACCAAGATGAGTGCACCAAAGGTGGTACCGACTGTAATAATGGAATCTTAGGAGTTTTGGATACCGGTTCCAAGACAAGGGACCGGCTTCGAAAAGAAAGGACTGTCGACTCCGATGTCAGTGGAGCCAAAGTCGAAGATTTTTTTGATTTCTTTGATTCAGAAGTCTTAGAAGACTTTGAGGACTTTCTGGATCCATTTTGGTCACCCAAAGCTTCTTGGAAGGATGGTTTCAACAAACCTCTGTCTATTAATTTTCTTTTCCTTTCCTGTAGGACTCTGGAGGAGAAGGAATGGCATACAGAACAGCTATCCTGTAAATGCAGGGCTCGTAGACAGTGCACACAATTTACATGGCTGTCTGTTACAGACATCTTTTGGCCACATTTAGAGCACTTTTTGAAACCTGACTTAGGATGCTTCTCTTGGTCAACCATTGTAATCTCAGAGAGAAAAATACTGTTACCACAAAAAATTCTTAACAGTAATTATCAACAAAAGCCTTAAACAAAACCAGGCTGAGTCACACACCACACACACACAC
The DNA here is from genome assembly GCF_019279795.1 of Protopterus annectens. Taxonomy (NCBI): domain Eukaryota; kingdom Metazoa; phylum Chordata; order Ceratodontiformes; family Protopteridae; genus Protopterus; species Protopterus annectens. The sequence continues at coordinate 1,595,309,149 of NC_056737.1, forward strand.
ACACACACACACACACACACACACACACAAACACACACACAGTAATACTAATGTAAATATTAAAGTGACAGAAAAAGGTCTGTCTAAAACACACAATATGAAATATATACGCAGACTATGCAATGAAAAAGATATCTGCTATAAGACACAACAAACCTTATCTATGATATTGCAAAGAATAGCTATATCCGACAAAAATTACTGTCAACTGCAAAATCTTCAACAGTAATTATCAAATCCAAGCCTTTTCTAGAAAAATTAAGGCTAAACACACCACACAGCAAATAACTATATACTATTTAAGTTAACTATTTAGTATAAATTGTGACAAAAGGTCACTGACTAAACACACTCTAGCAATCGGAAAAACATTTTTAAACTAGCGCTAAAACAAGAGGCCAACTAGAATTTTAAAGCACACTAAGAAGGGAATACAATGTAGGTAAACACACCAAAAAGCTATAAGAGCTATATAAAGCTATTTAAAACTACCTAAATATCAATATAAGTAAGTAAAGTATAAAAAAACAGTTCTACTGGCCCGAGCTAATGCAAAACCTCACTCGCTCATACAGGCTTTCTTGTAGCATTGGAATACCTTTGTGTCGCTGCCTTACTTAAGAAGTACTTCTGGTGCCTTATTTTTTACAATTCTAATGAAGTCCTGTAAATAGCTAAAAGGGACGACAGCACTTAACATTTATTGTTTTCATTTTCACAGCTCTGGAGCTTATGGTGTATTATAGACCCGGGGTATCAATTTTATTTTAAAGCCATGGAAAAAAATATCATGGAAATGATCAGCAGAGATGCAGTAAACCTTCAGACACTGGACCCAACCCAGTTTGGTTTTGTCAAGGGCATATCATGACTACTCAACCTGGTGGACTTCTTTGAGAAGGTAACCAAAGCAATGGGTAAAGGGAAAAAATGGTTCACACTGCCTACCTTGACCTGGCTAAGGCATTTCACACAATACCCCACTCAGGCATTGTTGATAAACCCAAGAAGTTAGTTACAAACTTGTATGTCACCCAGTGGATAGCCAACTGTACAAAGAGGCCAGACACAAGTGGATTCCTTCAGGGATCAGTCCTTGGACCGCTCTTTTTGACATTTACTTCTCTGAAGTCAACGCCAATGCCAGTGGTCTTTGGCTGACTAAATTTGCATATGATTGCAAATTAGGAGCTGTTATTGAATCCCACACTGACACAAATGTTCTCCAGGAGGGGTTGACACAGACAAACAACTGGTGTCAGAGCCATGGACTAAAATTAAATGCCAAGAAATGTACAATATTATCCTTCAGGAAGTCATCCACCCCTGGTAACTATCATATTGACAACACACCCCATAGAGTTGACCCAGTAGTCAGGGACTTAGGGACCCACATAGATAGTAATCTGGCCTTTGACTATCATGTGTCTATGTTGTGCAACTCACAAACAAAGGTATGGCATCTAAGTCCAAGGAAGTCATCATTCCACTGTATTCAGCATTCATCAGACCTATCACTGAGTACAATGCCCCACTGGTATGTAGCTAACCAGGCATATCCAACAATTGGAACATTCACAGAGATTCCTCACTAAAAGAATGCAGAGTGTATGTGTCCTATGCAGACCACCTCAAGGCCCTATCCCTGTATTCTGTCTTCTACAGGCTTTTGAGGGGAGATCTATGCCTGGCATACAGAGCATTGTCAGACCCCACTCTGATTGACCTCCTGCATATCCAGAAAATAAACAGCACCAGACTTACCTGTTCTAAAGACTTAAATCTTGCCTGTGATATAAATATGACCTGCTAGAAAGACAGGTATGTATCCCAGATATTACTCTGTCTATGGAACAGACTCCCCATGCATGTGAAGCAGAGTTCCTTCCTAACCCAATTCAAGTGCAACTTGGACATTTGGATAGGGAACAGGAAATCCATCCTTAGTTTGGCACCTATGACTCTAATGAACACAGGCAACCTGTAAATGGTTTATCTTCCAAGCCTCTGCTTGTAAATGTTTAATCCCCCAAACCCCTGCTTACACTTATCAAGGTTATCAGAACTTTTCAGAGATTTGGGATGCATAGCTAGGCTTAAAAAGGCCCTTGTGGTTGTTAGCCTAGTAAACACCTATAAACCTATACACTTACATATTCCAGAGACATAGCTAGCTATTCTGGTGCTCTGTGCTGATCCCTGATCTGGTACTTATCTCTCAACTTAAAGTTAAAGGGGAAAAAAGGGTCCTGTCTTACATGATCAAATGTTCTCTTGTAAAAAAAGGCCATTTTGTACTTGAGGACTGGACCAAAAAACATCTCTTTCTTGCTTTTAAACTGTAACAAACCACTTGCTACAGATTGTAACACACACATAGTGCTAAAGCATGTCAGCCTTGCTCACAAAGGCAGTGCTGGTATTCATTTCTGATGCCGATACTGCACTACTGACTGATCAGCATTTGCTGATCAAGCAGCTTAACCCCCTTCACCCTACACTAGGTACACCTGTGATATATGCATTGACTGTCTACAATTTCTAAAAACACAATGTGAAATATTTCACTATGAATAAACAAGGAGAGGGACTATTTTTTCTAAAAAAAAAAAAAAAAAAACCATCCTTAAAGAACAACAGAGACGGTTTCTAAGCACAGTAATGCCTCCCAGGGTGGGTATATGCATGAAAATAATGGACCTTACATCCTTCATGCTTGTGGCATTCAGCCTCACAATACCCCTAAGAGGTCTGTTACTTCCTTATAATGACCACCAGTTGCTTACATATATTCAGAAAGTGATGTTCGACAAATTTCAGATAATACCATTCATTTAGAGTAATGCAGATGCATTAGTACTACACAACACTGCAAGATATGATTAAAATCTTATGTTTTATTCAGGTTGGGGGCAAAACTGTCAACTTTAAAGGACAACATTTAGGAAGTGGTTGATTTAGTAGCTTACTCTGAGTCACATAAGAAAATTGCAGTGTACTGTCCTTAACAGCTGTGAACAAGGAAAGATGGCCTCCGTGCAATCTTCTTCTGCTTGCTCTGTAAACAATCCCTTTCCTGTAATGTAGCATTTGATTTACTGTCATAAAGTTCCACTATGAAAGAACAGGTGCTGGGTTCTACACTACAGCTTGTTTGCATCAGTTTGCAAACATTTAAATCATATGAACACAGTGCAGCCAAGTAATACTCCTCTTCTGTGGCATGCATACAATACATTATTACAGTGTTATAGCCCTTTGGAAGGAAGGCACATCTGCTAGACTCCAAGTACTGACAGTTTAGGTTTACTAACATACATTTTTGTTCACTTTAGCAAAAATAAAAGTGAAACCTAATGAAAAATGTACTACATTGCTAGAAACTATAAATAAGGGTAATAATATTCATCTATGCTTTTTTCTTCCTGCACAGCTTGTACATTATGTAATTCATTTAGGGCCTTTTCCTGCCTTACCCTAAATGGTGCCTCAACCACCTTTTATATTACAATGCTGCTAGCACACTAAAGATTTCTGATGGAAGTAAAGTCCTGTCTTTAAAAGCCCTTTGTGTAAAGAAACATTTCATCAATGCTGCCTAATAATGTACCTCCTTTAGAACATGCCGCATCTGTTAATTAAGCATTTAGTAAAAAGAAAAAAAGCATTGCCATTTATAGTAAATCCTCAAAGGAACATGAGAATGTACTGTGTTTTTCATTTCACAACTAAGATGAAGCCAAAACAATAAAACAAAATCAAGACAGCAGCTGAATTTCTAAACCTTAAACTGAAAACTAAGAAACAAATGTTTTTTTTTATTTTATTTATTTTTTGTCTGTAAAATTAATGTATTTACTGCTTACATGAGATATCATTCATTGCTACTGTCTGTTAAGGCTATCATCATAATATTCCTTTGCCTTTGGGGGTTATGAATTGTAGCAGTGTATCTAAAAGTAACATGCCACATGATACCAGCATGGAAAATTGTGAAAGCAAAGGTATTTATAATGCAGCTGTGTAAGAAAGCTTATATAACATTTGTGAAGTTGTGGATGATGTCTGACAGATGGAAAAAGATGTATTACACTGCTCTATTATATGTAATCAGTTTCTTTACATACACACACACACACACACACACACAAATATATATATATATATATATATATATATATATATATACACATATATATATATATATATATATATATATATATATATATATATATGGTACTACTTCAGTAGACCAAAATTCCACATTACCGAAACTTACTTTATCTAGATGAAATCAGCAAAACCTGAATTTACTGAACATTCACATCACCAGAAACTTTAACAGGGTATGGGGGCACTTGGCTAACATTAAAGTTAAAAACACATCACAGTATGTCAATCCCATCCAGGTGCCCCCTGCACCCCCCAACTATATATACCAACTCCGGGATCATAATCATCATCATCTCCTTTCGGCTTATCCCGGTTAGGGGTCACCACAGCAGAACAACTGTATGCAGAACAATTGGCAGTGGAGTTTTACAGTGCCGAGTTACCAGCCTGGTGCCCAGCCTTCCACAGAAGGCACACACATGCACACACTGACACCTAGGGCCAATTGAGAGTGTCCAATTCACCTACAGCATGTCTTTGGAATGTGGGAGGAAACCAGAGCACCCAGAGGAAACTCACACAACCACAGGGAGAACATGCAGACTCCACACAGAAGGCACCCCAGCCGAGAATCAAACCAGAGAACCTCTTGCTGTGAGGCGGCAACTCTAACCGCTGCACCACCATGCCCGCCCAACTCCAGGATTGCACTACAGTGGAGAAAAAGGCAAATATCCCCATGTTGGCCAAGTGCACTGATCTGTATTGACCAGTTCCAGGCTCAGACCAGGTACAAAACAAAATATTTCACAAACAAAAAAATGCATAAATGTAAGCAACAACAGAGTAGTTTAGACTAGTTACATGGACAGATTGTATATATACATTCTAGTGAAAAGGCAGAGTGCAATGTGCAGTCAAGCACAGTATAATGTGCAATATATACATTAGTTTCTAAAGTATACAGATTAAACAACAGTAGGACTGCCACGGCAAAGTGCATAAATTTAATGAACTTAAAACACAATAAAACAGATAAGCGCTTTCGGACAGAGTTCCTTCATCAGATCAGATCCATTAACTAAACCCAGAGAGAAATTTAAATAGCATACAGCATCCAATCATAAAACAGTTTCGTTAATAAAATTTCATTAAATGACAACCAATCAAATATATACAAAAACAAACAATTGAGGTTCTTACAGCCTCCTTGCCTTTAAAATAGGATTCAATGGAATAACTCCATTAAAACCAGGTACAAGGTCTGCCCTTAAATCAACAATCCAACCAACCTCTTTAACTTCTGTAGCATTAAAAATATCCCCACCTCTTAATGTAGAATTACAAACATCTAACACCATAAAAACAAAATTATGCCCCTTAAATTTAGTTATGTTTTGAGATAAAGTGCTTCATTGTACTTCATCACTAGCATGCTGTAGGATATGCTCCTTCAACATTCTGTTGGTCTTGCCAACATATGATGGACATTGGGTACACATAGCAACATAAATCACATTTTTAGTAACACAAGATGCATAACTATAATAAGAATACTGTTTTGCAGTTACAGGGTGTTGAAATATATTAGTCCTATTAATATGCTGACATGCCTTGCATTTTCTGCATTGATATGCACCAACCTTACTACTTCTAAAAAAAGTTTGTACATTGTGTATAGATCAATAACAAAGTAAACTTTTTAAATTATGATTTCTCTTATAACTAAAACGGGGTACCACATCAACAATGTCCTTGATCTTATCATCTAACATCAATATTTTCCAGTTATTCTGAATAATATCCTGTATATATTTGAAATCACTACTGAACATAAATGGTATCCTAACAGTGGAGGAATCATCTTTATGGACACTAAGATTCTGTCCTCCACCATCAGAAAACCAAAGTCTCCCCTTACCAGTTCGTACTTTCTTGACCTGTTCCAAAAATCGTATTACTTCCTTATCCTTATATGCACAGTCACCTAGGCTGGCCCCCATTACTCCCAAGTCATGCAAGAACTCACTTTCCTTGCTACAAAGTCTAGATGTTTTCAAAAATTGATTCTTTATTACATTATTAAAAATGTGGGGTGGAGGCATACTCCCTCAATCTAACAGGGCATTCCTCCACCATGGTTTGTGATACAAAGAAGTGCTTATTTTCCTGTTAATATCTACATTTAATAAAATATTCAAAATTTCTATGGACTCTGAAGAAGAATGAACCATAACATTTAGAAATTTGATCATCGACTATAAATAAGTCATAAAACATTGCAATTGTTCTTGATCACCTATCCAAAAACAAACACATCATCTACAAATCTATGATACACACCAATACAATTTCTCCATAGGTTCTCGGCACTCAGTACATACTTAATTTCCCATTCTGCTAAAAAACAAATTGGCATAGCTATTTGCACAGGGTGTTCCCATGGCAACAACCCAGCACTGTAAATAGAAGGTGCATTTAAAAAAAAACATTATTCTCAAGTATGATCCATATACTGCGGTGGTGGTGCTGCGGTAGCGTTGTCGCCTCATAGCAAGACATTGTCCCGTTCGATTCTCAGCTAGAGCGTCTTCTGTGTGGAGGCATACATGAATGGAGTGTGCCTTCATTGAAGGTTGTGCATTGGGGCTGGTAACCCGGTATGTAAAAATCCACTACCAAACATTAGCGGACCGGAGTTCCACTGTGGCGACCCCTAACCGGGAAAAGCCGAAAGACACAAATTCTCAAGTATGATCCATAATAAATGATAAATCCAATCAATGGAATGATCTTCCATGAATGCTACCCTACTATTATATTTACGTACAAACTCAAGTCCAATGTCATTAGGAATGACTGTAAATAAACTATTTACATCCAAAGTAACAAGAAAAAAATTTTCTGGATATCCATTTTATACACAAAATTATAGAACTGTTGTAGAAAATTAGATGAATCTCTCAAAACTGTTGGTGTCCTTTCAACCAATGGTTTCAGTTGACCCTCAACCCATATAGAAGGGAGTTCAGTGACCCAGCCTGCCCCATCCACTGTAGGTCTCAAAGGTGAATTTACCAAAGTTGTATGTACTTTGGGCAAGCCAGATATGCATGGAATCTTCGGATGTTCTACAACAAAATAATCATACAGCTCTTTTGATATATGACAAGACAAATAAAGTTCATCAAGGTCATTCCTTACATTTCAAATAATATCCCGTACCATAAATGTATTTAATTGTACAAAGGTCATTTCATCTGTTAGCATATTACTCATCATATTACTGTACATAGAGCGATCCAAAAGAACAATCTCTCCACCCTTATCTGCCAGTCTCATAACAATGTCTGTATCTTTAATTAGCACATCCAATACCTGTCTCTCCTCATATTTTAAATTATAATGGCCATCTCTACGTTGGCTCCTGATATACACATCAATCTCCATCTCATACTCCTTCAAAAAGGATACTACAGCAGGATGAGAGTTTAGTATGAATGTACTAGGTTTTCTATAACCATTATATACATTATTATCATTACTGGAAAACATATTGCATAAATTCACATTTCTGGCAAACTGCCTCAGGCCCAAGATAAACTCATACAGCTTGCTTGGAGCAGCTGGAACGAAAGACAGACCCCTATTTAAAACTTTCATCTGTATATCAGTTAATTGCTTACTTGAAAGATTGAAAACCAAAGAAGAGATTTCTATATCGGACTGTCCATTGAAACTTTATTCCTTTTTTGACTGATGCTCATGTACCTCCCCTTCCTGTGTTGTGGCGCCTTCACATGTAAAGGTAGCCAATTGAAAAGAGGCAAAAAAGCCACATTCACCTTTAGTCTCACCACCATAGCTTTAGCAATAATAGTTTGTTGTGGCAGGCCTGTAGGACAACTAACTCATTCATCATCCTTAGATGTAACCACTCGTTCATTGTCCTTAGACGTCATCACAGGGGATGTTCCCACTGATGGCGTGGGTCTCAATTGGATAGCATCAGATGATGTCTCTTGGTTCAAATAACCTTCAGGGATCATGTTCAAATCACTGCCACTTCTCTTTGATGAAACCTCTGCTTGTGAATTAGGGATCACACTGCTGTTATCCCTTTTTGACCAAATGAAAACATGCCCACTTGCAAAATCAGTATAGTCCCTTTCCAACTTTCTCATTTTTATTCATTGTAGTTTCAAATCATACATGGAGACATTACAAAATAGAGTATCAAGTTTTTCCATATACCTCTCATCAGAATAAGTCTTCATTATCTCTATTTTGTAACCGTTCCACATGTTATGTGAGTTCAGTCCCTATGGGTGAAAAATACTCAATAAGAAGTTCTATGTACTTAAAACTGCATTCTAGATTGATAACTTGCCATTTTCCTAACAGGTCTGTAAACCTTTGGTCATATGTGGGCGTACATAGCATTCAAAGCCCTCTGGGAATGATCTTAAAATATAAGCAGGCTTCAGAATGTATATGTTGCCACTGTAAGCACTTTAATCTATAAAAAACATCCTCTAACTCACGATATAATCGAAAAAAGTCTTCAGTCAGAACTTGTCCCATAGAGTTAGCTCACATTTCAGTACCAAAAGGAAATGATAGCAGTGGATTCAAACTCAAACCAGAACTAATCAGTCCCATTCCATGTTCACAGGTCACCTTAGACATGACATTCAGACAATAATCAAGCTCCACTTCACAGCTCTCTGCCATATGTCTAGTTGTGAAGAGTAAATGGTCAATAAATCCAAAAAACAACATGAACAAGACCAATAGTCCCACTGTAGACCCAACAGTATGAAAAATATACACAATAAACAACAGTGGGACTGCCACGGCAAAGTGCATAAATTTAATGAACTTAAAACACAATAAAAAGGATAAGCTCGTTCGGACAGAATTCCTTCATCAGATCCATTAACTAAACCCAGAAAGAAATTTAAATATCATATATTATAAATATCATATATCATATAAATTTTAATATAATATAAATAATACAGCATCCAACCAATTTTATGGTGTTAGATATCTGTAATTCGACATTAAGCGGTAGGGATATTTTTAACTCAACAGAAGTTAAAGTTTGTTGGATTGTTGATTTAAGGGCAGACCTAGTACCTGGTTTGAATGGGGTCATCCCATTGAAGCCTATTTTAAAGGCAAGGAGGGTGTAAGAACCTCAATTGTTTGTTTTTGTATTTATCTAATTGGCTGTCATATAATGAGATTTTTATTAATGGAACTGTTTTGTGATTGAATGCTGTAGCTATTTAAATTTCTCTCTGGGTTTAGTTAATGGATCTGATGAAGGAATTTTGTCCGAAAGCACTTATCCATTTTATTGCGTTTTAAGTTCATTAAATTTATGTACTTTGCCGTCACAGTCCTACTGTTGTTTATTGTGTATATTTTTCGTATATTTGACTCTACAGTGGGACTATTGTTCTCATTTGTGTTGTTTTTTTGCTTTTAGTTTCTAAAGTGGCTCAAACTTCAGTAAATCTGAGAGAAGAGAGGAAAAGGGAGGAAAAGAAACAGAGGGAAATAAGAATAGTGTGTTAGGTGATATGGTCTGTGTTGAAGCAGAAGCATTTGGCTTAAATGAAGTGCTTTTTGAGTTGCATTGTGAATTTGGAGTGGTGATTTCCCTTAGGTCGATGGAGAGTGCTTGCTAAAGAGAAGCTGCTTGTGAGGAGAATGCACATGCATTGTTGTGGAATTCAGTTCTAATTCTAATGAGAGGTGGTGAGGCTTGTTAGTATTGTCTTAGATTATATGAGGAGGCTTTTTCATAAAATCTAATTGCAAGAGAAGTAAATGCGTGGAGTCTGAGTAGATTGTAGAGGTGGGATGGATCCTAACACTAGGTAAGATCTTTGTTTTATGGGTTGCCTTTGGTCAACAAGGTGAGAAAGGTAATCTTGTATTGTTAGATTTATTTGAGGGGAGGTTTTGTCTTGGTTGTCCTGCAGTAGGTTAAATTTTTCACTCTCAGTACTGCAAGAGATACAAGTACGGCAAATTTAAATATTTCTGTTTTTCTCAACAATTCAGCTGTCATGAGGTTTTCAATTTTCAATGCATGATAAAATATCAGAATATAACTAAAATAAAATAAATACAATAAAGGCAGTGTAATTTGTGTTTACCTATTGGACCAGTAGATTCTGTTTGCCTATTCGTATCGAACAATTATAAGGAAAAATAAAACTATTATTGAAATGGTGGCATAACACTGTTATTAACTGACAGAGCAAATGCAATAACACAGAGGCTACCACTGTTCCAGAACAGAGTATCCATTCAAGTAAAACAAAGCTCATCCCTTTCCATATTCAAATGCAACTCGGCTCTAAGGATGGGTAATCGAAAATGTACTCCAGGATTGCACCTCGTGCCACTAATGGATAGAGGCAGTTCCTAAATGCTGCATCCCTTACATGGGTCCCCTCAGATTATCTTTGGCATGACACAGTTATTCTCACTAGGGCTAATATACAATTATCAACCATGGGATAGGTAAGACCAATCAGGAAATGTTAATTCAAGGACCAAAAGGGAATTGGCTAAGCTTAAAATGTCCTCCAAGTGAACCTATGCTGTGGTAGTAAATAGTTTTTAAAAATTGCCCTTTTTAGATCACTAAGTGCCCCTCTCACCCCCCCTCCCTCCCCAGTCTTCAACAGTTCAGGTGTCTATGGAGGGAAGAGGTGGCAGTCAGCCAGAATGTGAGGAACAACTTTTAGAAGGTGCCAGTCTTCCTTTGGAAGGGGATTTGGGAGGCTCACCAAGAAGGAGATATGACAGGCTCAGCTCTCAAATCCTACTTTACAGGATTTGAAAGGAATCAAGGAAGCTACTGAAACTGTATGACAGAGAGAGTCTGTATACTGGGACCAATGGTTGTAGTACAGGAATATACTCCAGAGGAAGACTAAAGAGAGAAGTAATACAAGTTGGTAGTACCTAAGGCCTATCAGCAGGTGCTTCTGGCCACATCCTATAATATTCCTTTTGCAGGCCAAATGGACATAATGCAAAGTAAAATATAGCATTTGTGGAATTTTTGATTGACCAGGGCCTGCTAAAAGGTAATGGGGTACTCTAGGACCTATGATCAGTGCCAAAAGGTTGGCAAGGCCAGAGGCAAAGCCAAGGCTGCTTTAATGATGACCAAGAAACCATTTCAGAAGGCAGTTATGGATATTGTGGGACCTCTTAGTATCCCAAGCTCCATAAGTAAGACATACACCTTTGTGGTGATGGTGGATTAACCCACCAGATACACAGAGGAAGTGGTTCTTTCTTCTACTGAGGTTTTGGTGGCAAATGGTTTGCTAGACATTTTAAACAGGGTAATATTTCCTAAAGAAATACTGACAGACAGATGTGCCTACTTTAAGTCAGACCTGCTGGCATATTTGTGAAAGCATTGTGAGGTAAAGCATTTAACAACTACAACCTACCTTCCACAGAGCTAATGGCCTGGATGAGAGGTTAAACTCTAAACTGAAGACCATGTTGAGAACAGGTACAAACCAGGTCAAGAGGTAGTGGGACAAGTACTTGCCCATTTTTTTTCTGTGAATGAAAGAGTTGCCTCAGGATGATGAGTCCTTTCGACTTAATTTGTGATTAGTAGGAAGACGAGTGCGATTACTACAAGAATTCAGATGTGGAGTATGTCAGCAACTTCAGAACTTGGTTTAGAGAGCTCATGAAAATGGTCCAGAAGTACCTGGTACAAAAATAACTGCAGAAAGCCTGGTATGATAGGACAGTCAGAGCCAGGGAGTATTCTGTTTGGCAGCAGGTGATATTGCTTACTCTTGTTAGACACAATGGACTGCAGGTAATCTGGAAGGGTCATTTAACCATTGTGAAAAAAAGTGATGTTAACTATATCACAGAGTTGCCAGGCAGAAAGCAGAAGCACAGGATATGTGGTATTAACATGATACAACACTATCATGACAGGTCAGAGGCCTTGATACTCATGATATTCAATGAGTTGCAAGAGGAACTGGAGGGGGATCTGTTGGTAGATATCCTGTGTAAGGCTCAGTCTTACAATTCAGTGGATGAGGTAGCATTGTACTAGCAACTAACACCTACCCAAGTTCAGTAAAATCAAGCAGTATTACAGGACTTTTGAGGTATGTTTATTGATAAGGAAAGATGTGCACACATAGTGTGCATAGGTCCCCAACAGCCCATCAAACAAGGTCTATGCAGGGTGTCTGAAAGAAGAAAATACCAAAAGAAGAACTCCAGGACATGTAGTACCTGGAGATAATCAAAGAGCCCAAGAATCTCTAGGCCTCATTCATAGTGCTAGTGCCAGGGAAAGATAGCAGTACCAGATTCTGTGTGGACTACAGAAAGCTGAACAGTCACATACAGACAAGCAGACACACACACACACACACACACACACACACACACACACACACACACACACACACACACACACACACACACACACACACACACACACACACACACATATGCACACAGAGTCAGATGCTTGCCCTATTTCCAAGACAAAAGGAAGCATAGACCAGCTGAGCTGAACTATGTATAGAACCACTACTGACTATGGAGAGGGAACAAAAATGACAAGGAGGACAGGAGTAAGATGATGCTAATGTCATGTCATTGAAGGTGGCAGCAAAACACTTCCCTGTTTTTCAGGAAAGAAAATACAGAAGTCTAAATAAGTGAGACAGTTCAGTAAGAAAGTAGTGGAAGCGACCCAAGGAATGATATTAAATGCCCTGCCAGCGGCACATTAACTGCAATGGCAAAGGAAATTAAAAAAGTGACTGGACACTGCCTTGAATATTTGTTGTTTACCTTCTGGACTATGAATAATAAGCTTAGAAATTGCAAGGTGACGATTATAACAGTGGACTTTGTTTGAAATGTAAGTATTGTGGGAGTAATATATTATTTTTTCTCTAATCTTCAGCTCTTTTCATTGTATAATTCTTGTGAGCAAGTTGCCATCATGTAAAAAATATCTATAACACTAAGGGTGTAAGAAACACTACAGCTGGAGGGGTTGTACGACTATATGGATATATGCATATCACTGAGGGTTTGGTGGAAGATTAAGGCGCTGCTGATAAATATATAAATGCCTGGTTTATCAAGCTTCTACACACTCCTTCACAAAATAAACTACATTGCCTGACTCAGAAGGATTTGTACACGATTGGGGTTAGCTTCAAATGGCCCATGTTTTTGCACTTGCTACATGTACAGTATGTAGGAATCCCCCAGTATTTTACCAAGAGCAGCGTTACATGATATGCAGATGAGTAGAACTCTCACGGTCAGCTTTTAGTGGATGGAGTTAGGGCAATCCTTGATGGCATATTATTGAGTGACAGGACAAAGTTGTTATTCTTAGAGACAGCTGTTTAGATGATCAGTGAGGCAAACCTACTTATATGGGATTCCAAGAATTATTAAAAGATGCAAGTCTAGAAATAAGCATAGTCATAAAACAAATGCATTGTGTTTCATGCACAATGTGAGAAATTCACAAAAATAGAGATTGTTAAGTTTACTCATTCATTTCAGAATGCAGCAAAGAGACTAGGTGATGGTTTGTTATGAGCACAACTATGACTAAAGGGAAGGATAGGAGAGAGAGAGGGGATGGAAAGCAGGTGGAGAGAGACAGGACAAGTCAAACTATCCAGTTGCCTCCCTTTTGCATCCTTTTCCTCCCTTTCTTCCTAGACAATTTAAGTGGCATATGTTAACAGAGTTTTCTCAGCCAGGAGAGATCAGAAAACTAGAGTTAGCAACTAGCACAAAATTCTTTCTACAGCTTTCACAGAGCAATAGCTCTAAGGAGAAAAATCTGTAAAAAGTAGTTAGTTTTGTACATAGTTTGTACAATGTTCTATAGGGTGAGTGCATTGGATATTTTAGGTTTTGGAGATAAATGCCTCAGAATAATCAGAAATTTGGGTAGTAGTGTGTTACTACGGAAAATACAGGCAGCAATCACTTACAACCTACAGGAGCATGCAGCACAAACAGGAAACACACAATAATACAAAGTGAGGCATAAAAGATGGAAAGAATAAAACAATACACCTAGTTAGACGGTAGAGCTAAGAATTTTAAGCTGGAACATTAATGAGCTGCTTGACAAGAAAAAAAAGATAACATTTTGGCATATGTTAACAAAACAGATGCATAAATAATAATGTTACAGGAGCCACGTCTTTCTTTGCTAGACCATCGGGGGAGATGAGGGTGTTAATATTGATGAATAAAGGGTTGAGTGTAATGACAGAAGAAGAGAGAAAAGGCCAGCTTGCCAGGTATATATTAATAACATGTAGCTGGTCACTATACAGATACCCCCTAAATCTAGCATACATGAAATCAACACCATTCAGGGAGAGAATATAACTTTCCACTACGGAGTTGTGTTAATAGCGGATGACTGGAATATGATTTACTAGACAAGAGATGTGTCAGGGGCACAGTGGAAATTTAAGATGCAAAGAGAAGGTATAGTCCTATTAAAAACATGTGACAGCATTTGGATTTCAGGATGTAGGTACAGAAGTGGCAGGACCATTACATTGTACATATTTCTCCAGTCAATACCATACCTGGTGAGAGTGGATAGAGGCTTTATAAAAAAGGAGGATTTAAACTTGGTAGGGAGTTGCAACACACATCTGTAGCTCTATAATAACAAAAGCAAATAACTTATGGGAGGAAAGTAGGAATAAATATCAGAGATGTTTACACAGACTTAAAGAATTGCAAAAATACAGCCCAGAAGTTGGAACAAACAGGTCTGTAGGCAAATCCATGAAATAAAGAAGGATTTGTGGGAGTACCTTGAAAACATCAATACATATGGGGCTATGGCTTTAAAGCAACTCTTTTTTTGAAAATAGTCACAAACTATCCAAGATGTTGGCATAGAAGTTGAGACAACAAAAGATAAATTGGTGAATTGCAAAGATAAGTGACACTGGAGAGTAACCGTAGCAAGATTTGTGAGGTAATGAGAGGGTACTGCAATTACCTATATCAAAAAATGGGGGGAGAGACAGAGAGAGAGAAGCAAGAACACAGGACATTATTTAAGACAGCTCCAAATACCTAAAATACTGAAGAGGAAAAAAAATGTAATGAAGGAAATAAGCTTGGAGGAGAATCAAACATCCATAAAACATGTATGAGAATATACAAAAAACACAAGTGTCAGTTGAGATAGCATCTGAAATATGGAAAAGGCAGGAAAATGACAAAGAAAATTTTGGAAAATGGTTGGTGTGTCTTGATACAGAGAAAGCTCAAAGTTTATGAGAAGGGCAATGGAAGCATTTGCATTCCCTGATAAAATTATAAGGTTGATTAGGAGGATCTATGAGGGATCGGATGCAAAAATTAAAGTAGGTGGGTTCCTCTCTGATAATTTCTGTTTGAGCAGAGGAACAAGGCAGGGGTGTCCTCTTTACCCTTTGTCATTTCCACTATGTTTAGAACTACTGGCATAGAAAATAAGAAACTCAGAAATCTATGGATATACTTGATGTGGTAATTAAGAAAAGCTGGCTCCATTTGCAGATGATATTATTTTTATTCTTGATACTCCTGATAAAACCAGAAATGGACATCTCAATGTTGTGGAACATTTTGAGGCAGTTTCAAATCTTTTGGGGATGCAAAATGAATGAAGCTAAAACAAAGGCAATAGCTATAAATTATATACCCACACACAAATTGGTTCAACAATATCCATATTTAAGGGGACATGAAAAAATGAAGTACTTAGGAGTATGGATTAAAAAGGATTCTGGTGTGGCAGCTAAGAATATGCTGGAAAAGACTAAACAAAACATAATACAAAAACTCAGAAATTGGAAGCTCTGTTATATGGATATGGATAGCAAGATAAAAGCAGTTAAAATGTTTTGGTCCCTTTAGTTTTATACACAGGTCAAGCATATTTTATCAACCAGAGGAGAGGTTGTGGCTAGCAATTAATAAAGTTCTAAAGGATTTTATCTGAGAAGGGCAAATGGCAAAAGTCAAGTGGGATCACGTGATTCTTCCAGTTGAATAAGGTGGTTTGGGATTACCTGATCTGAAGGGATATTTCAGAGCTACACAGTTAAGGCTCCTATACATAGCATAAGCAGAACCTTATAATTTAAAGTGGAAAGAGATGTTGATGAAACAAGGCGAAGCTCAAGAAACAAGGAGAGACTGAGATTTTGGATGCAGATACTTAAGGGGAATAACAATATTCACACAGAATATTATATTCATAAAATAGCAGAAGGTATTCTAAGAACTAAGCCAGTGGAGAAAGAAGACTCTGCTGATAGGGATTGTGATGAAAGTAGGTAATGCCAGCACAGCTAGCTGGAATTTTGTAAATAATTATATGTCATTTGTGAATATCAAACTGATTCATACAAGATGTTGCTGTTACACATTTATTAGACCTGTATGTCATGTGTATATAACTGATTTGTACAGAAGTCTGTGTTGAAAAGGTATTTGTAAAGTGCTTGTGTTTGAAATATATGCACAGTGTGCCTTACTGGAGAGAACAGAAATATGCATGCACTATTGCAACTGTTTAAATGTATATGTTTTAACAGAGGAAACCAGAGGGTTAACCTCAGTCTGGCAAACTTTAGAAAATATCTGAAATTCAATAACTTTATAGGCTAAACCATAAAGATGGTATCTCACAGGTTTCAAGGCAACCAGAGATACACAGTCCATACTAGGAAGCTTTCTGTACTGTCTTTGGGGTGAACTAACTACTATTCTTGAAGTGTGGAGGAATGCAATTGTTTTACGACTTCTAGCACCTGCCAAAGATCTCAGCAAAAGCCCTTGTGTGTGTATTTTTATAGATAAGTGCTAAGTCCTGCCGGCTTCCAGCAATGGGGGTCTTGCATGGGAACTAGAAGTCAGATGACCAGAAATTATGTCATTCTGCAAGCTATCACATCAGTAATAATTTAGATATTATTTTGAGAAGTCTTTTAGTGAAACAAAGCATTCTGTATTCTGTCTTAGACCTGACAACAAGAAGAACCATTCACCACATCATCTGCCTTGCTCTATTATGTAAGTTATTAGGGTATAGTAACTCTCTTTGATACAGTCAGGAGTATAGTGAAGCTTAGTTTAGATATTGTTTTTATTTATTTGTCTGAGCCTGTCCTGCAATGTTATTTTAAATATTTCCTGTGGTTTTGAACGCTGTCACTGTGAATACATATTTAGTATTTTTTTGTTCTTTTATTATTTATTGTTAAATATATTTAAACCTTTCATTGTGGCTGATCTTTCCAGTGATATTTAAGTCTTGAGAGTACTTGCATATTTATTTGGTAACACCATGTGGGCCACTCCTAATAGCCTTGCCCTTGGTCAAACTACCATTTGCATTAGTATTAATATTACAAAGCAAAACTGGAACCCTTTGTTAAGGGCCTTAAAGTAGCTAACAAGAGGTTCTGGTGGCAGTGGTAACTAGCTTATACTATGTGCAGAAGGGGTCATACTTAGTAAACCTGTGCCAGCCTTTCCCAGGTGTGTGTGCATGTAAAACAAATCTCCAAATGTGTGTGTGTGTGTGTGTGTGTGTGTGTGTGTGTGTGTGTGTCAGCTACTTGGGCAGGGACATAAAGCACTGATTGGACAGACAGAGAGTGTTGAAGGCTAAGGACTCAACTCTATAGCTGTGCCAGTGGGGAGTCTTACTGGGGATCTGGAGAAAGAGGGAGAAATCAGCCTAGGACTGACTGTGGTCTCTGTGTGCTCTTAAGGGAAATTGTACTTGATGCAGAGAGCTGCATCTGGAAATGCTGTGTGTGTATCTACTAACCTCCCAGTGAACATTCCCCACAGGTGCCAATAATGAGGATTGAGTCTCCCAGATTACTGGTCCAGTGGTGGGTCATCACATATTTACTGGCTGGCAGTGGCGGGATCAGCACAACACATATAGGGATTCAGTGGTATGGATACTGAACACCTGTAGCCTGTAAACAGTGGTCACTAATGACAGTGTTTGTACTCTCAAGCAGCCACACAGTAGACATTCAGAGTTTCATATCACAATAGCTTTATTTTTTTTGTTAGCTTAGTTAGTCAGAGAGAGCAAGCAAGAATTTCAGCAGAGGATTATGGCAAGCTGATAAGGAGCCAGATGGCTGAGATGTGCCAAGCCAAAGGATTGGTGCATGCCAACCTGACTAGAGCTGGAATGATTGCAGCCTTAGTCACAGCTGCATCACAGACGAGCAACCAGGAAGACAGCCAGACTGGCCTTGGGGATGTACAGTTCTCAGAAAATGGACACTTCAACTTTTCCTCAGAGGACCTAAAAATCCATCTGGAGTTAAAGAGACTTGAACTGGAGGTCAAACATTTGAAAATAGAATCTTCAGAGAGATTGTGGCATTTAGAGGCTGAAGAAAATAAGAAACTGTAGCATTTGGAGGCTAAAGAAAATGAGAGGCAAAGGCAACATGAAAAGAAAATGCAGACTCTTCTCAGGGGTCATGGAGGTAATGAGGAAGGAAGGAAGTAACCATATCCCAGAATCAATAAAGGTCAGTAAACTTTTTTCTCAGTACCAAGAAGATGATAATTTTGATAGTTTTATTCATATGTTTGAAAGAGTCTGCAAACAGTAAAATGTTGACCAAGGGCTCTAGGTACAGTTCCTCACCCCTTTACTCCACAGCAAAGCTGTAACTGCTGTTTCTAAATTGTCTGATACTGATTACTTAGATTATAATGCAGTTAAAATTGTTTATTGGAATGTTTTAAGTTAACACCTGAAACTTATAGAAAAAAGTTTTGTGAGCATAGACACAAGGCACATGAAAGTATGTGTGATTATAATGCTGAGTTAAGGACTTATTTTCATAGGTGGGTGAGTGGGTGTCAGGTCACCACTTTTGAAGGGCTGGCAGACCTTTTGGTGAGGGAACAAGCCCTTAGCACTTTGCCTGAGGACACGAGAATCTGGTTGGCAGGTAGGGAATGCAACAGCACAGATGAGTTGGGGAAAAAAGGAGACTTATACCTAGCAAGCAGGTTATCACTGCACAGGAAAGTGATACCCAGTGCTGCACATGGGCATAAGGGAACACATTGTGGGCAGCCTAAACCTCCCCAACAGAGTCCAGCAGTAACAGGGAAAGCCACTAGTCCAGGTACACAGCCAGGAGCAAGGGTTAAATGTTTTAAATGTAACCAGTGAGATCATGTAGCATATAGATGTTCACAGAGGCAAGGTGGGGAACAAAATGTATGGGAGCCAGCAAGTGGGAATAACAGAATGCCAGTGGTAAGTTGTTTGGAGACAACAAGTGTACCAAACTACCACAAGAGGTTATATCCCATCTTAGTAGTTGGGAAACAGGCCACTGCTAAGAAAGACACAGCCTCTGACCTAACCATTGTGAAGGCTGCAATGGTTAAAGAGGCACACTACTTGCTTGGGTAGTCTACTCCAGTCAGAGCTTTAGAAGGGACCCCATTCCAAATATCTTTGGTTAGGGTTCACCTTGATTGGGAGGGTGGAAAAGGAAGCAAGCAAGTAGGTGTGCTTGAGGATATCCCTGCAGAAGTCCTAATAGGGAATTATTTTGATAATGCAGTACCTTGTTTGGCTGCAGTGACATGCAGTCAGGCTTGGAGACAGGCATGTGGGTCTGGTAGCAGAGACCCAGACAGACCACACACTTGAAGCCAGAACTGGTGAGTTGGCTACTTCAGGGAGCGATCTACCCAGTAGCAATGAGACTGAAGGTGAGCCACAGCTGCTAGTGGGTACTGATGTTCCCTTGGACAGAGTGACTGCAATGGCAGAGGTGAGTAGTACTACTCGGGCTGACAGTGAGGCATCTCTGTCAGAGGATACCAGACTTCCTGTGGAAGGTGAGCTGGGAAGTGTTACAAAGAGAGAGTTGAGACAGGCTCAGCTCTCAGACCCTACATTACAAGGTCTGAGGGAGGTAGCTAGTGAGGCGCCTGATTCTCAAGGAAAAGGGGATTATGTATACTGGAACAAAGGGTTACTATATAGAGAATGGACCCCTGATGGAGGGCTAGAAAGTGAAATAATACAGCAGTTGGTAGTGCCCAGAACCTACCATCTGACACTTCTAGCCATAGCCCATGACATTCCCTGTGTAGGTCATATGGGCATAAAGCATACTGAGAGATGTATTATGCAGAATTTTTATTGGCCTGGGATTGCAAGGGATGTAACAGGGTACTACAGGACCTGTAAGCAGTCCCGTAAAGTAGGCAAGGCAGGAGACAAGATCAAAGCTCCCTTGATGCCTTTGCCTGTATTTGAGGAGCCATTTCAGAGGGTAGCTATAGATATTGATTGTGGGGCTGTTGAGTACCCAAAGTTCAACAGGAAAAATGTATACCTAGTGGTAGTAGATTATGCTACCGAATACCCTGAAGTGGTGGACCTGTCCTCCATTGAGGCTGAAAAGGTGGTAAATGCTTTCTTATAGACTTTCACCAGGGTATGTTTCCCAAAAGCAATACTGACTGACAGAGGTGCCAATTTCATGTCAGACCTGCTGGCTTGTCTGTGGGAGTGCTGTGGGGTGAAGCACCTAAAGACCACCCCCGCACTAATGTTCTAGTGGAGAGGTTACATTTTACACTAAACATCATTCTATGGGCATTTGCAGACCAGTTTAAGAGGGAGTGGGAGAAATATTTGCCCCACCTGTTGTTTACTTACAGAGAGGTGTCCCAGGAATCCGCAGATTTCTCACCTTTTGAGTTGCGTTATGGGCATAAGGTGAGGAGACCTCTAAATTTGATTTGCAATGAGTGGGAGGGTGAGTGTGAATTCCACAAGGAGTCTGTCGTGGCATATGTCCTAAACCTCTGGACAAGACTCATGGTCTTGGCCCAGGGGAACCTGGCAGAAGCCCAACAGCAGGAAAAAAGTCTGGTATGACAGGAATGCTCTAGCCAGAGAGTATGCTGTAGGGGCAGCAGGTTATGGTTCTCATTCCTGACAGACACAATAAGCTGCAGACAGCTTGGGAGGGACCCTTCAAAGTGGTAAAAAAGGAAAGTGATGTTAACTACCTGGTAGAACTGTTAGGCAGGAGGCAGGGGCACACACTATACCATGTTAACATGATGAAACCTTACTATGATAGAGAGGCCCTTGTGCTGAGTATTTGCAGTGAATGGCAGGAGGAGTCTGAGGGGGATCTGGTGACTGATCTCCTCAGTGAAGTGCGGACTGACATCTCAGTGGAAGGGGTAGCAATGCCCCAGCAGCTTTCCCCTACCCAGGTTCAAGAAATCCAAGCAGTGTGCCAGGAGTTTGGGGGCATGTTCACTGGGAAACCAGGGTGTACCCACCTGGTGCAGCACCATGCGGATGCAGGACCCCAAAGGCCTTTTAAGCAGGCCCCTTATAGCTTATAGGGTTCCTGAGAGAGTGAAACAGACTCTGAGGAAGGAGATACATGACATGTTGCAACTGGGGGTAATCCAGGAGTCCAGCAGTCCCTGGGACTCCCCAGTGGTTCTGGTGCCAAAGAAGGATGGCAGCACCATGTTCTGTTTGGACTACAGGAAACTAAATAGTCACACAGAGTCAGATGCTTACCCCATGCCTACAACTGATGAAGCCTTAAAGCAGCTGGGTCTGGCTAAGTATCTTACCACTATTGATCTTACCAAGTGTACTGGCAGGTGCCCTTGATTCCCAATGCTAGAAAAACAGGTCAGCCTTTGTGATTCCTTTCAGCTTGTATGAGTTAATGAAGATGCCTTTTGGGATGAAAAATGCCCCAGCAACTTTCCAGAAGCTGGTAGTTTGTATCCTATTAGGAGATTTTGTCCTTGCTTACCTGGATGATATTGCCATCTACAGCCATTCCTTGCAAAAGCACCTTCAGCACATCAGGGAGGTGCTGGGAACACTACAGAGGCCAGGGTTGACCATTAAGCCCAGTTAGTGTCAGGTGGGTATGGCAGAGGTCTCCTATCTGGGACACAGGGTGGGGTGTTGTAAGATCAGGCCAGAACCTGCCAAAGTGGAAGCCATTCAGGCATGGCCTGCCCCTGTTACCAAAAAGCAGGTAAGGGGATTCTTAGGGACAGCAGGGTACTACAGAAAGTTTGTCCCCAAGTATAGTACCATAGCTGCTCCCCTCCCCAAGTAAACTCCAAAATTGTTTTCTTCAGGTAGATAGCAAATGTTAGAGGAGTGATGGGGAAGAAAGAGGTAACTGGGAAGACATTTTCTGGGAGTGTAATGATTTGGCAGATGTTATTCCCTGCAGACTGCACTGTCAGAGATACTGGGTGAGCAAACTGGTGTAAATAAGGAAGTGATTTTTTTAAGTATGATACAGAATTGGAATTGCCTATACATAGTAAGGCCTTGCTGAGTCTAATTATGGCAGCTGAAAAAAATCAATTGCTAGAATGTGGAAATCAAAGTTTAAACCATCTTTACTAAAAGTAGTGACTACAGTAACACAGATAAAATAACTGGAATTGGGATGTTTAGCAAAGAATAGGAGCAAATTAGATAGAAAAAATGGGACTTGTGGGAACAATACATGTGGAGGAGGAATGAGGTTTAAAAGAAGACAGGATTTGAATGAAATATGCCATGTTTGACTGACATTCACTGGATAGATTAAAAGTGATGTATAATGTTTGCAACTAAAATTATGTCATTATGGTTTTAATGTATAATATTTGCAACTAAAATCAAATCAGTATGGTTTGTTTTCATTTATTTAATTGTATGATTGCCCATGTTATCCATGATAATCTAGTAAAGATGTTTCTTGTTTAAAAAAAGAAAAATCTGGAAAATGCTGTTTAATGATATTTTGAATCAAGATGACATTGTATCAACGTGGCAGGAAATGATAATGGCAATTATACCCAAACAGGGTAAATACCCTACAGTCATACGCTCTTAGAGACCCATATCAATTTGAAATCACAATTATAAGGCATTTATAACAATTATGGCAAAAGACTTGCAGATGTACTAGAAATATAATAGATTTAGACCAATGTGGATTTGTGGAAGGAAAACAAACCTCCAGTAATATAAACAGAACACTAATGATGTAGAGAGATGCAAAAAATAACAAACATAAGGTAATGATCATAGGACTGGAGTCTGAAAAAGCATTTGATATGGTGAGTTTCTGAGAAAAAAAAACATTGGCAGTACCTGAGTTCCCTAAAGAATTAATTTCTTTAATTTTTAAAATGTATACAGGATCTGAAGCAAGACAAAACTGTGGAGGTATACATTCTGGATCATTTAAGCTAAGCAAGGGCACTAGGCAGGGTTGCCCACTTTCATCATTATTGTTTGATATATATCTGGGACCCTTGGCTATACAACTTAGAAACTCTAATACAAAAGGCTACAACTGAGTGGACAAATATGAAAAGATAGCCCTATTCACAGATGATGTAATATTATACATCATAGACCCAGCAAAGGGTATTAAATATGTATTCAAAATATTGAGAAAATGAAAGAATCTAACAGTTTACAAAGTAAATAAGATTAACACCAAGGCTATTACAGTGAACTTCACTCCTTCATGTGAGTTAGTCAACAATTTCCTTTCCTTCAGAGACATGCTATGCTGACATATCTTGGAATATGGCTGAAAGAGAATGCTAAACAGGTTGCAACACATATGTGGGAAGAAATAAAACAAAAGGTAATTGGGGAAAATAAAGAAGTGGAAGTTGATTTCAATGGATAAAGATAGTAAGTTTCAGCCTCTGAAACCTTTTAATGGCCCTGCTCAATGATGTGGTGCAATCACACTTTTATGAACCTCCAGAGATGTTATAGCTGGATATAAAGAAGAAGTTGAAGGCATTCTTCTGAGAAGGTCAGAAAGAAAGGGTTAAGGAAAAATATCATTTGAAGGGGGTTGGAATTTTCCGACCTGAAACAAAACTATAAGGTATCACAAATACAATTATTCTCATAATGTTAGATATTCTTGTTCTATTACAGTCCAGAATTATATTCTCAATTCCCCTCTTTACTCAATACCATTTTCCCACTCACTAATATCTACAATAACAAGTGTTATAGCTTAGTGGACAAACAAATTTACTACTAAGAAGCCAATAGTTCAGAGCAATTGATTGTTTTTACTTGCACATACTTGGAATTTGGCTCTTCCAAATATCTCCCTAGCAACAACCTTTTGCTTCTTTCTTACTGATTCTCCTCCAGTCTCCCTCCCCTACAAATACTTGCATGGTAACAACCATTTGCTTTTTTCTTACTAGTTCTCCACTGGTCCCTCCCCCAACCTATGTCAGGTGAGAGATTACTTCTACCTCCAAACCAATGGACACCATTTATTTTTAAAATAGGTAGTCCTCTACTGTTAGTCTCACAGTGTGTTTGTCCACTTGCTGCAAGTGTATTATTTTCAACTATTTGTTTTGCAGTTTGATTGTACATACTGTAAATGCATTTTTTTCAACTATCTGTTGTGCATTGTATGGATAATTGCTCTATGAGAATGACTACTACGTGCCATGTATACTTCTGCTTTTGAGTTGTTTAAAGTGTTCATTGTTTAGTACTGTAACATATTTTCTACCTGACGTGCATTATTATGCAGTTACACTTTGGGCGAAGGTTTGCAGCTGGTCAGTTTGTACTTCTAAGAAAAACTACCTGCCTCAGAACTCTTATAAATGATTCTGTATTCTACTGAGCTGGAGTGTTTTTGTGTAGGTAATATCTCTCACTGTATGTACTGGAGGCTGTGTATTTTCATTAAGTACAATTTAGTGAGTTGCTGACTTAGGTTTTGTGACACTGAATTTGTCTATTTTTTGCCTTAAGGTGCCTAGAGGTTTGTTGTAGCCAGTAATACATATTTCTTATGTGTTGCAGTAATACATATTTCTTATATGTTGCATTATATTGATTCCTACAACTAAAGTAATAGTCTACAAATAACGTTACTGTGTTTATTTAGTGGATGATACTACTCTTCTGCATACTTTTTGATGCCAGAAAGGACAACCACTTTATTTACATCATGGACTTCTTATAAATATAAAACAAGAAACATCAGACAATTTAATGTGAAAGATAACTACAAATTTATATCTTAAATTAATCAATTAACTACATATATAATTAAGAAAACATTTGAAGATACAGAAATTTAAAGAAAGACTGTTTATAAAACAAGCATAGACAGACATGAGTTGCAACTGAATAAATGTTGCCTATTCTGAATACATTATAAAACAGTTTTAAAAGCAACCAAACAGGTATTTGATGCTTTTAACTTACTTAAAATGTAAAGCTGATCATTTTCTTTACTGCTATATGGATAAATAAATAGCTGTATACATAAATAAGCAATGTATATATATAAAAATATGAATGAATGTGAATATAAATAAGTAAGTATAAATAGATATATAAATAAATATAAATATATAAATATATAAATATAATCATATAAAAATGTAAATATAAATTATGGTTCAATGTTTTTTTATATAGGGTCATGTCAAAGAAACCACCTTTAACTTACTTAAAATAATCAGTGCATAATATAAACTTTTTAAGTAGAGAATGAAAATTAAATAAATTGATGAAATAGAATAAATAAATTAATTTATCTATGAAATAAAATAAGAAAAAGCAAAACTTTATGAATTCTCAGACTGTATGAATATATCAAAATCATAATATGGTGTATCTTGAAAACAATTGTATACAATATGAAACTTAAAAACAAATAAATAGGCACAGTAGTGAATGTATAAAGAAAAAATATATATATACAAATGAATAAATAAATAAATACACACTAAAGCAGTAAGTGAATATCACAAATACTGCTGGAGATGGTAACTATTCAGCACTATATAATATCATCTTCGATTATTAAGAAAAGACCTGATGGTGATATAGTTGTTCAAACCAAGTTTAAGTATCCATTTTAATTCATTTAGCTCGATCTGATTTAAGTAGTCACCACCTCTATCTGTGGCCTCTACAACTTGCAGCACCCTGAATACAAAGGATTAGAAATCACATGCTTGGCCAAGGCATTTAAATCATTTTTCTTTTTATATCATATTGATGGTTATATATTCTATTCTATAGAATGCATTACAGTATTCACATGTAGCTAAGTAAATTAATCCAGTGGTGTTGCAGGTGGCTCTAAATCTAGGTATAAAGATAAAGTCAAGTTCTATATTGTATGATATTTTGGCTTTCTGTCACATAGTAAGGATTTTAAATTTTTATTAGTTCTGTAAACTATGTGAGGAGAATTACCTATTATTTTCTTAGTAAGTTCATCCAAAGTTAAAACCCTCCAATTGTTGACTAATATTTTCTTGATATTCATGAAATCATTAGTGTAAGGTCATAGTTATAACCTCTTTCTAGGAACATATTCACCATTTTGTCAGCTTCTCTATTTAAGTCATCCTTGTCAATACATATTTTATTTAGTCTAGCAAATTGACTTTTCAAAATACCAAATGGTGTTCCTCCAGCATTTTTCCTAAACAGTGTAGTGACTAATCTGAAATTAACTGATGAGTAAGAAGTTTCAGCTGAAAATCTCAAAAAAGTGGTGGTGGTTTCTAAGTAAGTTTTAAAATCATAAAATTCCTTGACCGAGCCATCCCAAACAATTAAAATATCATCAACAAAACGTTTGTATAGCAAAACTTTGTGAAATGAACAATGATGTACAACGACTGAAGGTAGAGCTACTACCCCAAATGCAAACACATTGTTATTTAACATCCATTGTGATTAGAAGGTGTTTATCCTGTCTTAACTCAAAGTCCAAGGACTGTAAATATTTTATAAGCTGATAGGTATCTTTAAGAATCAAAAGTCATACAAAGTATTTGATATCTACATATTAAAAAACACATTTTTCCCTTGTACATTAAATAACTATAAAAGTCTGTTTACCATGGACTTCTTCTGCATACTTACTGTTTATTTTTCTTCCTGTTTTTCTTACCATTATCTTTCCCTCTTGCTCTTTTCCTTAGCCCTAAATTGCTGTAACACTGCTACAGCTCCTTTTACTGCACAAAAATCCATCTCTGTGAAACCTAAAAGATACCAGGCATTTATGCTGCCCTGAAAAACCAAACAGAATTATAAGTATGTTTCACCACATCAAGTTTACTTTGAAAGCTGTATTTTATGATAATCCTTAACTTGCTAAACACAAATGCCTGAGTCAGCAGCAGGGATTTATTTTTAATCTATTTCTTCTTCCTCCAATATTATTACAGTAGCATGCACATGGTACTGGATTATACTTTTTCCTCTAGTCCCTATAGTAATTTGGTCACTAGATGTCTTCTGAATTTTATATCTTCCCTATACACTTCCTTCCCAACCTAAATACATTTTGTTTCACTTTTTCCATTGTTCGAATTAACCATAGCCCTCTTACTATATAAATTATATTTAGGCTCAGAGCTGCCCATACCAAGGCAGTCTCACTAATATCTACAATAACAAGTGTTATAGCTTAATGGACAAACAAATTTACTACTAAGAAGCCAATAGTTCAGAGCAATTGATTGTTTTTACTTGCACATACCTGGAATTTGGCTCTTCCCGCTCCATTTGCCCTTTGCTATGCTCTGGCTCACACCCACTCCCTTACCCTACCCCCATTATCACCCGCCCACAGGCACCCAACCTTTATACCTAACTAGCCACTCCCTTAAGCCTCTCTCTCACACCAGCCTCATTTCTATATAGCCACTCCTATTCTCACTCTCTTTAATCCACATCACCATCTGGCTTCACTCCATGTCAACTCACTCACACAACACCCAAATTATACAAACTCTTCAGGCTAATACCCCCTACCTAATTCCTCCACTCTAACAATAACCTGCATAAAGTATAGCCATACCTAAATCCCTACTCATTCCTGTAAAGATACCTACTAAAACTTCACAACAATACACCAACACTTTGTCCGAGCAAAATGTGGCCTCTAATCTTTACATTAATAAACCTCACCATCACCTCACACTTAACCTCCTACCACTACACTAGAACCTCAAAATTTCAGACTAAATCCCCTACCTGCCCTACCCATTCACAAGACAAACCAGACGTTTCAGTAATATCGCCTTCTATCTACAATATCTCAAATCTTGACCTTGCCACATTCAAAGTAACCCCATACCAACTAAAAAAACACATTTCCTCAAAATATAACACATCTATAATCAACTGCCTAAAATCTATAATCCTAATAGCATCCCAAATCATACTTAGTGGAGATGTGCACCCAAA
The DNA here is from genome assembly GCF_019279795.1 of Protopterus annectens. NCBI lineage: Eukaryota > Metazoa > Chordata > Ceratodontiformes > Protopteridae > Protopterus > Protopterus annectens. Next base: position 1,595,337,686 of record NC_056737.1, read on the forward strand.
CCCTGGCCCTTCTCAATAATAAACTGCTAACCAATACCCAGCACTGTTTCTGTCCCAATCACAGTACTACCACAGCCCTTATTAGCTTTGCCAACACAATAAACCAACATTGAAACAATGGTAATCTAGTATCCACTGTATTCCCAGATCTCTCCAGGTCTTTGATATTTTCTCCTATCCCAAACTCCTTTCTGCTCTCTCCAATCTTAATCTCAGCCACTCCACACTAGCATGGTTCAAAGCTATGTAACCAACCACCAACAAGCAGTAAAATGTCAAAACTCCTGATCTCCCCTCCTACCTGTCACCCTACGGGGTCCACCAAAGACCCATTCTTGGAGCTCTTCTTTTCACTATATTCACCAACCAACTCCACAAAGTTACCCGGCACACCACTCTAGTCCTGTACACCGATGACTCTACTCTAATCTGCTTTGCCCCATCACTCCCTCACCTCCAGGAATTGACACAAGAGTCCTTTACTGCTGTTGAAACCTGGTTACCCAACTCTTAACTGATACCTAACCCCAATAAAACACAGCTAATGATATTCTAGCCCACTAGAGCCTTAGATCCCATACCACCATTCACAATATTCTCAGCTAATAACACCCCTATCACACCTGTCCAACACACCAAACTTCTAGAGGTTATCATAGATCACAACATGAAATTTGATATTTGCATTGCATAGACACTAAGGAAAGTCCATAAAAAACTCGGAACCCTATATAGATTTAAAAAGTACCTCACCAATGACAATAAGGCCGCCATCGCAAGAATCCACCTACTATCCACACTCCTCAATGCCTCCCCCATATTCATCAACCTAAACAAAACAGACTTTAACAAACTAAACACCTGCTATAATAAAATAGCTAGGTTTGCTACTGACTCCCTCTTCAGGACACATCACTGCATAGCAATCAAGCAACTATGATGGCTAGAATTACCCAACCTGCTCACATAAAACCAGCTTACAACAGCCCACCAAATTCTATATTATCCCAATAGAGTTCCTGCTCTTCAAGGTCTACTTAATATCTACTCTAACTAACACCTATTAAGATCCCCCAATAAAGCACTGGCTGACATAGGCAAAAGCAACAATAGCTCTGGAGACTCCTTGTTTTCCATTTCTGTTGCAACAGCATGGAATATCACCCCATAGATATTAGGACCATTGAAAACAAAACTAATTTCAAAACACTCTTCTGGCCCAATTTACATAGTTCTTGGTTCTTGGTTATGTAATTGTTCTGACCCTGGGTAGCTTCACTTTATTAGATCATATTATACTTTAACCTTCTATGAAAGCTTGCAACAACTCCTTTCTATACTCTTAATCAATTTGTGTTTGATGTACTAGTCACTGATGAATGTAACCAAATGACTGAACAAAATGTCTTTTCAACTGTATTGTTTATTGTAACACACTGTGCTCCTTATAGTATATTTAATTTTTACTGCTTTCTTGGTTTTGAAACTGTACCTTATTAACTTTTCACTCTGTACTGTACTTTACTAACATGTGTATGTATTTACTGTATTTGCTGTACTAATCTATGTGGAGCTTTACTCTCCAGGGCTCTGCTGAAAATGGGATCCATGCCCAGTCGGACTTTCCCAGTAAACAAATGTAAAATAAATAAATACATAAATAAATATTCTACATATTCCGGGATAGTACATATTTTCAAATAGGGAAAAACTGTATTGAGTAAAGGGAGGAATTGAGAATAGAATTCCGGACTGCAATAGAACAAGAAAATCTGATATGAGCATGAATATTTACAAAAGGTTATAACACAGTTTACAGCAGGCCTGTAACAAAATGGAACTATTTGATCGGTGATAATTAAGTGTTGTGATTTACTAGGGATGCTGGTAGTAATGAGGTCAATAACTGAAGAACTGAAAGGCTTGGTATTAACTCTAAGGCCTTTGATGATGATTTGTGTATGACTGTGAAGAGACAGAAAGTGGTAAAAGTGAGCTTATTGTTGCTTTCCCAATTAAAGTTGAAGTCTCCAAGAATAAATAATTATGGTGTTTAGATGATTAAAATATATAGCAGGGTGAACAGATATAAAGTTAGGAGGATGTGGTATGTAGACAGTGGTGATTATGATAGGATGTGTGACCACTGAGGGTAAGTTGGAGACCAGTTTAGTTCTTTGTCACTGCTATATTAATTTTGGCTTTTAAGACAGGATAATTTTGGAGGGCTTGTATATCAGTGTTAGCACTTTGCCAACTTTGCATTTATTAAGCCTAATCTGAATGTAAAAATATGATAAAATATAGAAACTATAGATGAATTGCAAGATATTAGTGGACCGGAGTTCCGCTGTGGCGACCCCTAACCGGGAAAAGCCGAAAGACCCAACAACAACAACAAGATGAATTGCAAGATATATCCTATAGCCAGGATTCAGTAATACCTGTTATTTTGGATAGACACTCATTTAATCAGGTTCAAGGTTAGACCACTTGTGTAAAAGTTGGAAGTAAATTGGGCAAGATTAGATTCAGTGTCACTACTATGCGAGAGAGGAAGGGAGATAGTCAGAATAGTTGATTTTGGAGTTTGTGTGAGGAGAGTAGAAGGAGGGAGTTTATTTATGAGAGAAAAATAAGTGTTTCTTATTTGAGTAGAAAACAAGGGGCCAGAAGCAGAAACTTTTATTCACTGTATGTTCGACTAGGCACACAAATTCGATGCAATTAGCAGCAGTATTTTAACCCAAAAACAAGGTTGAAACAGTAAACAGTAGCAGTGATGATCAAACACCATAAAATAGTAACAGTTAAGTGCTTTCACCCAACAAATGTCAGGCTTCATTAGAACAAGTTAATAATATTTAAACTGTTCTATAAATATAACCAGCAACTTGAAAACACCCAATATAAAAATAGCTTCAATCAGCCATTGATTCCCCATTTAAAAGAACATGCACACAATTTCTAAGCATATAACTAAATATAATGTATAATGTCATCAAAAACATATTGAACCCAGTTTTAAAAATATTTTACATAGTCATTATTGCAATAGTGGCATTCCCACAGTGAATGCATTACTTTATAACAATTGTTCTTATAATTTTGCTGATCTCAGTTTATGGACCCTACTAATACTTATGTAGTCATTCAACCCCGGGGGTTTTCCAGCCTCTTGCTTAATTTGCCAGAACAACTCCCTGTATTCAACTCTGGCCTCCCAATTACCCCCACGGGCATCAGATGCAACATGTTCAATGACCATAAACTTAAACTTACAATTAGAGCATACAGTAGAATGCTTAAAAAGTGCACTAGTTTCTTTTGCTTTTAAAACATCATATGTATGCTCGTAAATCCTCTTTCTGAGATTCCTCTCTGTCTTTCCTACATAAAAACTATTACATATTTCACACACTACTACATAGACCACCCCGGAGGTGTTGCATGTATAATGTCCCTTACATTTCAACCTGTAATTCCTTGCTAGTATCACCACTTCATCTTTATCAATAATGTACTTGCACTGGTTAAACATTCCGCATTTATATTTACCAAATCTGTTTTTTACCTTATCATTACTAATGTTCCCCCTTTCTAACATTTCCTTTAAATTCATGTCCTTCCTTCTAATGAATTTGGGTATATCTGGTATAAAGTTCTTAATTTCTCCATGTATTTTCAAAATTCCCCAGTGTCTCCTAATAATCCCCTCTATTTCTGTAGAAGTGCTGGAGTATGTATGAACAAAGGCAGTTACATATTCTACCTCAATTACATTCTGTTTCATATCAGAATTATAGCCTTTACCCAATAATGGACTATATTTAACGTCCCTTTCTCAAATCACTTCATCTATTAAACTGTTCACCAAACTTGGTGGATAGTCCCTCTGTATAAACACCCCCTTGATAAATTTTAATTCATGATGAAATATTGATAGTTTTACACTATGATAGTGGTTACCCTAACTTTCAGAAGAAGGGTATTGTGAAGGGGCAGTTAATTAGAGTTTGCACTTCTGTGATCAGAAAGTGAAAAACAATGACAAAGACAGTACTGAGAGTATTATATCAGAGATGTGCAATGGAAGATGCAAAGCAGGAAGATGGTAATACAGGTCTGATAGATGGAAGGTGTAATAAAGTAGCAGAAAAATAAGTGTTTGAAAAAGCACAGTTATAGTAGCAAACATATAAAAAAATGGGTTATCAATTATGAATGATGTAAAAGTGGGTTGTGTACGAAGGAAGGAATAAACTGGAAAGAAAAGGAAATGTGGAATTACTGTTGCTGCATTAAGTCTACAAACATTCTGATATACAGTCAATGAAGTAATTGGTTTTGATTGGAAGGTTGTGCTAAAGTATTGTTTGCAGTGGAGACAGTAATTAGAATTAAAAGGGATGGGTTATTTAGGTACTAAAGCACTGGGGTTGGGGAAGGAGGGGACCGAAGCAGGCCAACAATAAGGAGCTGTATGTGTGCATCAGTTTGTGCATGTACACATAGTAGGAGATTCAGAGCGACATGGCGGAGAAAGGTAAGCAGCAGTGCCTAAGGCAAAAGCCTTAAAAAAGAATGACAAAGAAGGAGGGAAAGGAGATTACCAGAGCTTAACTACAAGCAGAAACTTAACTAACTTGCTAACTACAATTAGAACCCAAAAGAGTGCTGAAGTCATTGTAAGGTGTACAACTAAAGACAGTAGCTACAAGGAAAATGAGCAGGACAAAGACAAAAACAAATTAAACAAGAAACAAATTAACATAGGAAGACTAACAAAAACATTTAAAACAGAGACAGGAGGGTACAAGGAAGCATGCAGTACATACTTTTAATATCTAGACAGTGAGCAAGGAATGAAGGAAACATGGACAAAAGAGGGAGGAAATGTAAGGTGAGCAAGGGAAAATGCAAATGGTGAGTTCAGTTAACTGGTTACTTAACCAAAAAATAACCACCCAGCAGCTTAGAAATATACAAACCGTTACTGTAAAGGTGCCTCAATAACAAAGGGAAAAAGTTCCCGAGACTACTTTAGTGTGGAGATTTTTTCCGTATTTTGTCAGTCTGTGTGCAGTGCAGGTCTGTCACAATTCAAACAAAATAAAAATATTAGTACACCTGTCAAAAAATGAATGAATTTTATGACCCACAGTCGCCACAATTTGTTTATTATAATGTATTGCTGACTCAAAAGCTAGAGATAAATTTAAAAGCATAATTTCATACAGGTGAATATAATAGAAAGTTACTCATAATGAATTATTTCATACACTGTGTTATAGAGAGGGAATGTCTACGCTATTGTTAAATGGGCATTGACAACATCATGAGTTTGTTTATTTATTTATCTAATTCACTTGTGTATGTTGGTTAGGGTGGTGAGCTGATCCCAGAGAGGGCCCACATCAACCACAGCCCAAGACACATACAAAACAATTAAATCAGAACAATGAATGCTACAAATACTAACAAGACATCCACAGTACTGACTGGAGTATAAAAAAATGTTAATAAGTAATTACAGTGATCATAGACAAAGTTTAATATAGTTTATTATACAGTATAATCTTGTACACAAAAATACAAAACAATAAGCAGAAATTGTCAGACATGCAGTAAGTTATAGCCAATAACAACACCGTTTACATGACTGTTGACAGAGCATGCATCAATGGCCAAGCTAACAGAGGCTAATGACCTAATAAGGACTACTCTACTAGGTAATTTAGGGGTAAATATTACTGGCATGGCAGGAAAAAGTGGGTGAAGCTACTGGGGAGTGTTGAAAACAGGACCACATGGCTCTAGTAGTAAGGTGAGCTACAAGTTTGGATCAAAATTCTTTCAAAGGCTTAATGAAGATAAAACTAAAGCTCATACCTCTCAACCTGGAAACATCAAAAATCTGGACAACGGTCAATGAAAAATAGGTACAAATCTGTATGATGATTAACATAAAATCTGCATACATCATTATGTAACCCCGCCCACTCTGGTGGAATTGTGGGATACCAACTTTCAAACACAAACTGAAGAAGAGACAACCAAAATATGGTCCCAGAGTCCCCTTGCAGCCATTCCAATGTCTCATCACTTGACTATTTCACCCAATTTACCATACTGATTATCTGGATTTTATTTTACATTTTATAGCACAAACACTAATAGACATCTGCTAAACAAAGCCGTACAGTCTCACAATGAAAACAGACTTAGCATTAAAACTTCTCTGCCCTTGAAACTCAAATTCATTGAAACAGCATTATAACCCACATCCAAAGAAAATGCATCTGGCCAGTGGTGAATAAAGATTACCTTTGGGCTGTTTTCATATCATAGGCCCCTTGCACACGAAACATATGTGTTCTTTGCCACACCTTCCTGACTGTATTAAATTATATTCCTCGTATAATACAGCACACATATTAGAGAACATTTTAAATTTATTGTTTTGAACATCCTTCCAGTAAGCAATGAAACAAAATGCATGAACCAATAATGACAAAACTTCCCAATTCAGAACATTTCCATCATAAAAGTCTACTCGGACTTCTACAATCCACCAGTATCAGTAAATATGCATAATCTCTGCAGAAGTAAAAGTCATCTAAATTCCACACCACATTAAAGAGATCTGCAACTAATGAAGAGGTTGCTGCTAGCAAACAACTTTATATTCCATTGTTTCATCTACAAGTAAAGTGCCTGTTGCCCTTGAATAATAAATTGTCTATGTTACATTAAAAATGATAAGTTAGTAATATTTCAATAGGGAATTGATGGCAAACTGATAACAGGTTCATAGTCACTAAGTATCTCCACCAAAGGAAGCCATTCTCAGAACTGCAGCATCCACCCCCCTTTAAAATTACAGCACAGTACAGTATCAGCAATCCATCAACGTACTGTGGGAGTAAAACCCACAGCCTTCTGCAGCAAAAGCAAGTATACTACCTGTTGTGCTACTAGAAATGCAAGAAGACTTTGCATAAGCAGCACTAAATTTCTCTTGACCTGAAGAACTGTGCAGCACAAGAAATCAGGAAAAAGCCAAAATTTATTGGGGGGGACAAAGGTCCAAATCCGGGGAGGGGGACACATTTTAAACATTGCTTGTATAATCTTAGAAAGTTGCTAGAATAAAATGTGTTACTATGTGTTTCCTGAAAGATAGGAAGACAAACTTAAATGGCTATCATTATTTAGTGAATTCAGTTCTCACTGATTTGCCAGAGAACCATAAATTTTATTTTACATTTGTTTACTGGGAAAGTCTGACTTGGAACAAAGCTAATTTTTAGCAGAGACATGGGGAGAAATGCTCCAGATGCATGTCTTTGTACTGTGGGAGGAAACCCACACAAACACAGGGAGAACATGCAGGCTCTGCACAGAAAGCACTTCAGCTGAGAATCAAACCAGCGAACCTCTTGCTGTAAGGCAACAACACTACCACTGCACCATCCAAATTTTAAGAGGAATAGACCAAAATGTATGAGCCAAACACATTCCAGGCATTCTGTGAAAATTTGTACAGATGAGAGCTATAACTCCTTCAGTCAGAAGTGGTGGTATAGGTAGAGAACTCAGGCTCTTGCACCCTGTACCTAGGGTACAGGGTTTGAGCCTGAGTAACCCTTACCACTAGTCATACCTAACTGGGGCATTGCACACACCTCAATTTATTTATCGGCATTTGTTTATTGGGAAAGTCTGACTGCCAAAAAAGCCCATTTTCAGCAGAGATCCAGGGAGAAAAGCTCCACAGAATCATTTAACAGAATGTACACATTATACAGATATAATACAGAAAAGAACTAAGCTATCAGTAAATTTACAATCAGATTACTAATTGTTTAAAAAGAAAGTAAAATCAGCAGTGGATGAATAAAAGGGTGAATATAAGGAGACATAAACAGGTAATGAGTGATTTTAAAGTTGTTAAGACATAAAGCACATAGTAATGTCTTTCGGCTTTTCCTGGTTAGGGGTCACCACAGCGGAACTCCGGTCCACTAATGATTGGCAGTGGATTTTTATGGTGCCGAGTTGCCAGCCCGATACTCAACCTTCAAAGAAGACACACCCATTCACACACCCTACCTGCATCTCTTTAAACGTCATTTGACCGCGGGGAGGACATGCAGACTACACACAGAGAAGACATGCAGACTCCACACAGAAGGCACTCCAGCCGAGAATTGAATGGGAGAACCTCTTGCTGTGAGGTGACAACACTAACCGCTGCACCACTGTGGCCTGTTTTCAGACATAAAGCACATAATAGGTTTGAAGCACTAATGTAGGACATACTGGAGGATACTGAGTCAATATCTGGTGAAGAAGAACCAAAAAGTGACAATATGAATAGTGAAGAGTAATAGAAAAATAATAGAAAATAGCTTAAATATACACTGAATTTGCCAGTTAGGATATATAAGAGTGTTCTCTTTTAGTACTAATATCTTAAAGGATTATAAAAGATGGTAGGGAGTTCTGAAGTAGGTGAGAAAGAAAAAGGTGGATGCCTGTGTTACACAAGATACAAGGTTTGTAATAATTAGAGATAATGTTATAGCCAAGGGATATTTTTGCATGTAAATTATTACTATTCTAGACATGATGATTGGCCTTTCTATTAAACAGCACATACTTAATCTTAGTACCTGAAATTACAATAGGAAAAACTTTAGGAGTGGATATTTTCAGGCTTCATACCAAATGGAGGATTACTGAATGTTATTGTACCATCTCATCAAAGGAGCAGCACTGGTGCATATTGTGAAGCTGCATTTTAGCTGTAGCAGCACAGTGAGGCTCATTGCTGTTTATATCTTTTTTGAAGTAGAACACTCAAATTCTGCTGAAAATTTAATTTATGCTATGGATTGCCTTTGTTAAGGTTTGCTTTTAAGCGTTTTGCCAAAATAGTGTTTTCTCGGTGCCTTTGGATCCAGCCCTGTACTGGCCCAGTACCTGATCCCTTCGGAACATCAGTAATTCATTCTAGACTTCCTGGTTTTGAAATAGCAGTGATGCTGTTTCCTGAGAGGTCTTGGACCTATGTCATTTCTAAAACCGTGTATCTAACAAGCACTGATAACTTTGTGCTCAAAATTGCTAATCAAAAATGTAAGACAAAAGAGTGATACAGCATCATCCAATTACTAATCAAGAAGCTGCAACCATGAATTTTGATTTTTATAATTAAGACAGGATGAACAAAATAAAATTTTCTGCTAAACAAGGAAGAAATAAATGTAAAGTGACTCAACATGTGCTAGACATCAAACACACACACAATGCACAGTGGACCTTACAGATAAAATGCACAGCGGACCTTACAGATCATAAAATGCACAGCAGACCTTACAGATAAAATGCCCAGCAGCGACATAATAAGATGCAATTCAAATTCAGATAAAATGCACAGCAGCAGCAGACCTTACAGATAAAATGCACAGCAGCCACATAATAAGACGCAATTCAAATTGCACATGTTCTTGGCAGGCTGGCAGCTTACATCTACGATCCCAATATATACTCAATCTACTTTACCTGGAAGAAAGACAAATATGTATTTTCATTCATAAGTTCAGGCTGCTGTTAATAAGTTCAGGCTGGAAGCTTCTCTCGTTCATAACTGAAGACCAGAATGTGTTGTTCAGGCTGTCCCATCCCTTGCAGCCCTCACCTGAATTCCGACAGGCTGGATGAAGCTGACGTCACTGTGCGTGCCCCCATGTGATGATGTCAGTCCAAAAAAAAAAAAAGCTGGAAATAAAATAAAAAAAAAAAATAGCCAGGAAATTCAGAAATTAAGGGGTGCCACTCGAGAATTATGGCACCCCATTATTTGGACCACAAAAAAATGGGGAAACCAAGAAATTCAGTACAGTTGAGAGGTATGCTAAGACTATAGCAGTAAATTATGTACCCAGATGAATAGTTTCAGAAATACCCATATTTATCAGGGCACAATAAGGTGAAATATTTAGGAATATGGATTGAAAAGACTTCTGTTATGGTAAGGAAGGATATGTGAGAAGAGACTAAACAAAAAGTAATACAATAACTGAGAAACTGTAAGTTTGTGTTTTTGGATATAGATAGCGAGATACAAGCAGTGAAAATGTTTTAGTCCCTTTAGTTTTAGGTACAGGTCAGGCATATTTTTATCAACCAGAGAAGTTGTGGACAAAATTAATAAAGAGCTGAAGGAATTTTTTTTCTGGGAGGGGAAGAGTTACATGGGATAAATTGATTTTCCCAACAGAACAAGGTGGTTTGGGATTACCCGATTTGAAGGGATATTTTAGGGCTACATGGTTAAGGCTCATATACATAACACAAGCAGAAGGTTATAATTCAAAGTGGAAAGGGATGATGATGAAGGCGAAGGGTTCAAGAAATAAGGGGAGAGTGAGAGTTTGGATGCAGATCCTTAAGCTGCATAGCAACAAACATACATACAGAACATTTTATTCATGAAGTTTCGGAAATTATTCTAAGAACTAAGACAACATGGGAATGGGCAAAAAATTTGTTGCCAAGAGGGATGACTACAAGCAGAAATACAGAAGACAGGCAAGAGGGGGCTAGAATTTACTGGAGAAAACTGGCAAAGGAACCACAGCATTGGAAGCAAATGACTTGAGAGGTAAAGATAAACTGAGATAAAGCCAAGATGAAGTTTGGACTGAAGGTTAGAGACTGTCTTCTCTACCAAGGATTAATAGCAAAGTATAGGCAAATAGAAAGGGATAGGGGAGTCCTAATTAAAAGACCTGCTCTGGTACTCTGTCAGAAATATTCAGACACTAAATGACTTTAACTAAGGAAATGATTCTGTTGAGCTGGGACACAGGCTATGAATTGTCTAGACATATTTTGGCTTTATTAAGTTTAATGCTATTGGCTGCCAAAAAGCAATTACTAAACAATGGAAATCAAAAACCTAAACCAACTGTATTTTAAGTAAAATAGATAAAAGAACTGGAAAATGGATCTTTAAAAAAGGGAAGGAAAAATTACACAGAAATAAATAAAATTTGTAGGAACAATACCTGCAAAATAATGTTCAGGAGGAATGAGGTTTAAGGGAAGGCATGAATTGAACAATTTATGTAATGCTGGACTAAATCAGAGTTGTTGTAAAGAAAGAAAACATATATGTAATGCATAATGTGTGTAAATGAAAAATGCTAATATGGTTTGTTTTCTATTACTGTACATGTTGATGCCTTAAGTGATAATTTGATAAAGGTCTTTAAAATATATTTCAAATGCTTTATCTGATGTGAGAATGTAGGCTGTCCCAGACTTTAGGGACTAAGACTGAAAAGGCATGCTCTGAGGTTATTAGTGAGTTTGCTTGTCTTTGGTAGATGCAAACATTGTTGGAGTGGGACTGGAATATATTTCGTAGAAGATATTTTCAATTTAGAGGTTTGCTGTGAGCAAGAGAGGTAGTTAAATGGAATTTATAGATAAGCATGAGAAAAAGGAGGTCATATTTTTAAGAAATGGGAATCTGTTAGCTCTAAGCAGGGAGATGGACTCGTTTGTACAATGGGGATAGAACAAATTTATAAATAAGGTTTGAGAGAACGTTTAATTCTGGCAGGTTTTTTTTTGGTTTTAGAATAAGCTAGGGGTGGCAGACTGTATACAGATGTGATTAAAAGATGCCTTTGTCGACAGCAGCTTCAGCTTCATGGATGAGGAATCTGGAGATATATCAACAGACATTAATATTTTTATTAATTTTAGATTTTAGCAAATCAGTGTGTGTGTGTGTGTGTGTGTGTGTGTGTGTGTGTGTGTGTGTGTGTGTGTGTGTGTGTGTGTGTGTGTGTGTGGTCAAAGAAAGCAAAAGATTAAGAGTAATGCACAGATACTTAAAAGATGATGAACAGGAATGGTATGTTTAGGGAGAGTTTTGAGATGAATAGGAGTATGGAAAAACATGTACTTAATTTTGCGGCAGTTAGTAAGAGTTGTCTGTTTTGGAGGAGATGATTAAAATTAGTACAGTATGACAGGTGAACATTTGTCATTGATAAAAAGATAAGCTAGTCTGAAAATTTCAAGTTCTGCATTGATTAGGATCCTAGATAATTTCATTTGAATGTGGAATTCCCTTCAACAAAGGCTGGGGAGTAGGGGGGGGCAGAGGAGCACCTGATGATACATTAGAGCTAAGGAAAAGGAGTCACCTACTTTGGCTTTACAGTACCTGTTGGTTTATGTAGTTCTAAAACCCTGAGATAGCAGTCACCCCAAAGTTGGAGGAGGGGGTGATTTACTCTGTCCAAAACTTTAGATAAAATGAACAAAACGATGTTGTTAGAAGAAAAGGAAAATAGTAAAGGTGCTGCACCCCTTGATGAAACAGAAACGTGTGCTCTGCAGGTAACAGCTCTTTCTAGTACTGTTCTAGGAAAAGTAGAAATGACACAGGTTTAATAACACATATCTTACAAAGGGAGGCATTGTTAGGAATAGGATGATGCTTGCTAATTTCCAAAGTGAGAGAAAAGATTACTGATTTATGAGGAGGTCAAAGAGGTGATTAATTTGGGAGTAATTAGGTCCTTGCAGCAGTTGATAAACCAGAGACACAGGACATCACTTCTAGGATTATCATGAAGAGGAAGGGTAGCAGACAATTCTTTAGCTTCTTTGAGGGAGGGTTTCCTTAGGTAGTGGAAAGCACATATGGTTTGAGAGATTGTGCACTGTTAAATTTAGCGATGGGGGATAAGACAGGAATTAGATGAACTGCAATTTGTGAGAGCCTTGGAATCAAAGATTTGCTGTTGGTTGTTGTTGGAATTCTTACATCCTATGGTTTTGTTCATTTCTTTCTCAAAACTTTCAGGAAAAGATAGGATACAATAGTTTTATTTATTTATTTATTTATCCTATTTTATTTTTGTGGTGATGTGTTGCTTTGATATAATGGATAGCTTTCTTGCTGTCATTTCTTAGCTAGATATATTCAAGCTGAGTGTTATGGCAATCACTTTCATTCCATTTTAACCATTCAGAGTCCCTACATTTCAAAAGGTGGATTTCTTTGGAACCCGTAGATGTCTATAGATTTTACACACACAAAGTATTTTTGGGAAATGTTTTGTTTGCTGGTGGTCAAACAAAATGTTATAGGCAGTGGTAGGGACAATAGCACTGTAAAAGTCAGAGCAGTCAGTGAAAATGAGATCATTAGGACCATAGATATTTTAAGGTGATTTATTGTAATGTTATACAACAGAGCTTTTATGTATTTTGATTCACTAGGTGAAGTAGTAGAAACCTTGTCACAGAGACTGGGGAATGGACAGTAATAGTTTATTTCAGAAGACTTTTTTTTCTTTAAATGTTGAAATCCAGAAGGATGGGGTTATCTGCTGTAATTGGGGTTCCATGAATAGCTGGAAGGGTATGAAATCAGTAAGCTGAACACTGAGGTCAGTCTTACTAGGTCAAGGAAAGTGACATTTAAATCTCTGAATATTGGTAAGTCTGATTTTTCTACATGCAGTCCTGAAAAATTCTTTCAGTACTGGGATGAACAGGGTAGGTCAGAAATGAGGCAGATAATAGATAAGAATAATTATGATTTTTAAGAATGTATTTACTTTATGGCTAGCAATGAGCTAGCTGAGGGAGAATTCATCAGTATTTGAGAAATTTGCAATTAAGGAGCAAGACTGTTAACTTTTGATGAAGAAGAGGTAGCCCCTGACAATTCTGTTCACAGTTCAGGCTCAGTACAGAGTGTCTAACAGACAGAAAAGTGGGGCCCTATGTTTTGTGACTCTGGTTTAAGGCAGGTTTCATAGTTTTCCACAACATCAATCTTATAAGGTCCAGACTGTTACTTATACCACCTGTGTTAAGTAGGTCAAAGTTTAGGAAGGAGTTGTTAGTTTCAAATGAGGTAAAGTGGTCATAGGTCTGCTACAATAAGTATGCAATTAAATGAAATGATTATGGAGCCTGAGATAAGGGATCAGAAAGCAACAGTTCCAGGGTTAGTTTTCAATGTCACTGTTCAGTAGAAGAATATGTATTATACAATTCCTAGTTTAACATAAAAAAAAAAGGAGATCGCATCTCCATTTGCTTTTACTGCTTATGTTGGTTTAATAATTATACAGTGTTTTACATTACAAGACGGCTAACTCCATTGCTTATTTTTTAAACCCATTTAACATATCCATTGCACCAAACCTAATACTATTTGCCTAGGTTTTTGATGAAAAATGTCTTGATAAACTGAGGGGTCAAAAGATTTCTTGTACTTAAGTAGGATAATGAAAGATGTAGGAAAAGTGTTAAAATTCACAAATAAATAACAAAGAGTTTTACCTTTTAGTCTTCAGTCAAGAATAATGCTCCAGGATGTGCAAAGTACTATGTTATTCCATAAACAGTGCTGGGAGACTGGCTACCAAGATTTTCAAATCAGTCTCTCAGAATAAGGGAAACTTCATATTTTATACCTTTTCTTATCAATTTCATGCATGCAGAATTTTGACATTACATAGTTTTTAACAAATAACATTTTTAAATATTTTATGCCTCATAATCCTGACTTAGAGCCTCATGTGAACACTTGACAAATATGCCTTTTTAAAACACAGACCACCTGGTATAAGAATTTATCTTTTGACCTTGTAACATTCAGTACCAGTGTAAACTATCTTGCAGACATCCTTGAAATGATTCATCCCCCAGCCTGAGAAAGCCAGAGGGTACTGTGTTAACATTCTGAAACCAGACTGTTCAAACATTGTATAACATCACAACATCCCTTAACTCCTTCAGCACTTACTTTGCCTTCAGTTATCTGTCAGTACACTATAGTTTGCTAATAAAGAGAATGCAGTTGTAAGGCACTTGAAATATAAAGCTACAACTTATATGAAACTACATTTTGCTTAATCGTGTATCTATTTTACCTTTTGATTTTAACATAAACATATTAGAAACATTTTATTTGACTCATTTGTGAAAAAACTAAGTTAATATGTATTTTGTGAAGAAGAATCATAAGACATAGTATTTTCCATAATAGTTCTCCCCCATTTGACACTATCACTGTCATGCAGCACACACAGTTATATTTTAATTCTTCTTAACTTGATATAATATGCTTCAGCATCTTAGTATTCATTATCTACAGTGGTTGAATTTTCATTTATCCTAAGTTCATTATCAGATACTTATATAAGTGCATTGCGCATGCAGATGAGGTTAAACATTTTGTAATTACAGCCCTTAGAACAAAAAATATTGTTGTGGTTTGTCTTTTCGGCTTTTCCCGGTTAAGGGTCGCCACAGCGGAACTCCAGTCCGCTAATGACTGGCAGTGATTTTTATGGTGCCGAGTTGCCAGCCCAACATTCAGCGAAGGCACGCCCATTCACGCATGTCTTTTGGAGGCCACTCGACCCCGGGGAGGACATGCAGACTCCACACAGAAGGCACTCCAGCTGAGAATCGAACAGGAAAACCTCTTGCTGTGAGGCAACAATGCTACCGCTGTACCACCGCGGCTTCTTAGAACAACAAATAACTTAGATGTGCTGTCCAGGTCCTTGGTCATCTGCTCTATGAAATAGGCCAACTTTTCTTGTTCATCACGATAGTCACTAATATAACAACAACAACTTTCTATGAGGGCACATGACCCCCTTTTGGCAGTCATTTCTCAATTTGCCATACCGATGTGATGTGAAGTATGGTTTCTACCTCTTGAAGAATTTGAGCATTCATGGTGATTTTGAGCATTGTCCTTTGCACGCCATACCCAGGAGTAAAGACTGAAAATACTTGCTCTGCCCAGTGAATTGCCCACTTATTTTTCAGTCTGCCTGCTGGGGGGTTCTTGAATTATTGAATAGCAAGAGTAATATAGCCCACAAAACAACATCCAGACCAGTTTGTAGACAATAAGAGGTAGGCACGATCACCACAAGTGTAGTAATGATTCTCTATCATGCCCATGCCAAGCCCCCAGTCATAGCATTTTAAGTGTAAAGAGTTCAACACAATTTCATGTCTAGTGTCATTGCATTTGCTGGTTCCCACTGGTACAGCTCCATTTCTGACACAGCATGTGTCTCCACGATTTGTGGTTGCAAGCTGAAAATACATAACCTTTGAAAAGTCAGTCACATTACGCCAAGTTAGATTAGTGTCACTAAGATTCTTTTCAAATGTCACCTGTAATGCAGGGATTGGAATCATGGGAATCTCCACCTTAGAATGAAGAGGTATATGTAAAGGCACCCAACAGTTTGTCACATTTAAGTCCACAGTATATTGCTGAAGAATCAACAGGAAACTATTTTCTCTTGACCAGTTTATAAAAGGAAACAGCAACAAAAACAAAGCAAAGGTACCTGCTGTCACTGGATACATCATGGACTGTTGTCTGAGTTGATTTTCTCTTTTAATCCTTCACTGCGGCAGATGATTCATCCTTTGCTGACAAAGATGATTTAGCTGAGGCCCCCACATGGCAAATTTTCTTGCAGTGTGAAGAATGTATCCATGTTGGTAGTTCTGCACAGCGGATAGCAGTGAAAGTTGTAAGTAGCACCTGGAAAGGCCTTTCCACTTTGGAATCAAACAGTTCTTTCTCTGGAGAGTTTTAACATAAACCCAATCACCAGGGCACAGTTGGTAACAAGACTGGTCAAGAGGTTGAGAAAGAGGCTCTCGTACAGTTCTGTGATACCACTGCAAGAAATGAAAATGTTTTATGCAGTAAGACAATATAGCATCATCCATTAGAATTAATTATTCATTTGACACAGGGGGAGTAGCTGGAAGAGCCATGTGTCTCCCCATTAATATCACATATGGGCTCAGTCTCCTAGTAGTATTCAATGTACTCCTCATACTCATTAATGCTAAGGGAAGTGCCTCTGGCCATTTACGGTTTGTTTCAGCACAAATCTTTGAAATCTTATTTTTAAGGGTCCTATTAACCCTCTCTACTAATCCAGATGACTGTGGATGGTTGTAATAGTGAAGATTCAACTTAGTATTAAAAATCATGCATAGCTCTTTAGTCAGAGGAATTGTTAAAATGAGTTCCCTGATCACTATTGATAGTACAAGGTACATCAAATTTAGGCATAAATTCAAATTCTGCTTTGTGACATGGGTAAGCTTCCACCCATGCAGAAAACATGCAAACCACCACCAGTATAAATTGTAAATTACTGTCCTTTGGCATCTGGACAAAGTCTAGCTGCACATTAACAAAAGGTCCCCAAGGTGGTGGTGAGCATGCAGCCCTAATGTTTGCATTTTTGCTAACATTATGCTATAAGCATACTGCACAGTTATTAACATACTGAAGTATCAACAAGGAGACATGAGGGGCATACCAACTTTGAGTAATTTGATTAAATAAAGTTGTCTTACTTGCATGCCATGGGCTGGTAAATGAAATGCCCTTACCAAGTAAGGTAGCAAGGATTGGCCAACCACTTGTTGCCATAACTCGTCGGCGGATTTATTGCATCCGTCTTTAAGCCACCTCTGAACTTCTCCCTGTGATGCTTCAGCTTGGAAGGCTAATACTCTCTTAAAATCAAACACATCATCATCACTGTTAGAGTCTTGTAATAATATCACATGAAAATTTGTGCAAAGTCCTTCTACAACTTGCTTAGCAGCTTGATCTGCCAAATTATTTCTCTTTGAAACAGTATCTATACCCTTCTGATGGACACTGCATTTAACTACTGCTAATTCTTTAGGTGACAAAAGAGATTCTAATAAAGTATTCACAAAAAAAGAATTTTTAATCTAGTTCTTTATGAGGTAAAGTATCCTCTCTGCTTCCAAATGTTGCCCAAAATCATGTAGTACACCAAAATCATAACAACTATCGGTGTAGACATTGGCAATTTTGTCTGTGGCTAACTCACAAGCCCTTTGTAAAGTCACTAACTCAGCTACCTGTGCAGAATGTATACCTCTAGTCTTTGTTGAAGAAAAACATCATTATTCATGCAGACAGATACTCCTGCAACCAGATTTCCGTTTCAATCTCTTCTACAGGCACCATCCACAAATAGGTCTAGATCAGCATTGGGTATAGTCAGTCCTTTAAGTCATTCCTAGGAAAAAGCAAATAATTAGTCACACACACACACACACACACACACACACACACACACACACACACACACACACACACACACACACAATCATGCTCTTCACCATCCTCAGCAATAGGTAACAAAGATGCAGGATTTAGAACAGGACAGTGTATGAGAGAAATAGAGGGATCAGAAAGAAGTGTAAGCTCATATTTAATTAGTAGTGCAGTCGAGAGGGCCTGAGATTTTATTTTAAGAGAGATAATGCAGAATTAGGGACAGCTTCTGTAAGATCATGCCCAATCACTAGTGATTGTGCAAGATCAACTAGAATGGTGGCAGCAGCCACTGTCCTTAGACATTGTGGAAATCCCTTTGCAACAGAATCAAGTGCTGTACTATTATAAGCTAAAGGTGATAGTTGTCCCCATGTTTCTGTGCAAGCACTCCCTGAGCAAATCCATTTCTTTCATGACAAAATAAAATTAAAGTATTTCCATAATCTGGTAACCCTACAGCTGGGGCAGTAGCTAAAGCTTGCTTTAAATTCTGAAATGAATTCTCTTCTTCACTATCCCAACAGAGGGGCTCTGGTGTATCTTATTTTAAAAGATTTGTCAAAGGTTTAGCAATTTCTGCATAGTTAGAAATCCACTGTCTTCAATATCCTGTCAAACCTAAGAAAGATCTAAGCTGACGCTGAGTAGCTGTATGTGGGGCTTTAGCTTTTGCCTCAGTACGAGATGGTAACATCTGCCTGCTACCCTGAGATATCAGATGACCAAGATAATGTACCTGAGATGACCATAGCTGTAATTTTTTTCTTGACACCTTGTGTCCTTTTTCTGCAAGAAAAGTTAAAAAATGTAGGGTATCCTGCTGACACTGCTGAAACAAATCAGATGCTATTAATAATTCATCTACATATTGCACTAACGCAGATCCACCTGGAAATGTCACATCTTTCAAATCTTATTTTTAGAATTTCTGAAAATAATGAAGAAGGTTCAGCGTACTCTTGTGGCAACCATGCCCAAGTATACTGCTGTCCCTTATAAGTAAAAGCCAAGAGAAACTAACTTTCAGGATACATGTAGGTATAGAAAATAATACTGAACACAGATCTGTCACAGAAAAATATTTTGCTGTAGGTGGTATGCAACTCAGTATTGTTGCTGGATTTGGAACCACAGGAAAAGTTGGTAATACTGCATTGTTTACAGCCCTCAAATCTTGCAACAACCTATAATTATTTTTCCTGTTGTTTTTTCATAGGGAAAATATGAGTATTACAAGGGCTTTTAGCTGGCACTATTATTCCTTGCTGTATCAAGGACTGAATTACAGATTTGATTCTCTGCCCTGCTTCTGGTTTCAGTGGATACTGTGGAACTCTAGGGACAGGTTTTGATGGATTCAGTTTTATTTGTACTGGTTCTGCATAGGTTCATAGGTTCATAGGTTCATACTAGGCTATCTGCCCTAGGGCATTTATAACACCCATTTTAAAATAATTTTGCTAGACACAGAAGTGATACCCATCCACTCATCGGGACTCTGCCTAACCTGGACTGGGATTTTATTCCAGAGTGAAGGGAGCCTCTGGGTATGAATCTGTCCCTCCAGCATGTCCTATTTATCAGTGCTGAGGTGATGGGATTTGGATTTTCTGAGCTGCAGCATGTCCATTAATTCCGGGTTGGACATGGCTTTATACGTCAGGCACAGATCGCCAGATTTTAATATACCTACTTCATTAGCGTGTTTAGCCCATAAGTTAGCAGGTACCTGCTGCAGCAGCTATTCAATTATCTGTATGCCTTCAAAAGGATGTTCTTCATCTTCTGATAAGTCTTCTAATACTTTCTCCTCTGATTATGTTGGATCATCCAAATGCACCCTTTCTGGTGTACAGTAAATAGTACAACCCAGTTGGCATAACAGGTCTCTCCCTAGCAAATTTATCAGTGCAGTAGTACTCAAAAGGAAAGAATGTCTTCAAATGGTCCTAAAGAAATGGGTGTAGGTTGTGAAACAGGATACGTACCAGTAGCATTTGTTACTCCAACTGCCTTTTCTTTTTGTTTTGATACTGGTATCCAAAGTAATTTTTAATACAGACCTAGTGGCTCCAGTCCAGTGGTACACCAGGAAAGGAATTTTCTTTGAATTTATTTCTACCTTAACATAGGGTCCCTTTTGATCTATTGGCAGCAAAGAATCAAGCTTTATTTGTTTGTCCTGTTATTAATTAAGCTGGTGATATTGCAACAGTTAACGTGCCAAAACATTTTTCTGACTCCAACTTGTTAGTCAGATACATCTGTTTATGAATATTGTTTAAGGTTGGGTGTAGAAGATTGATTTTTATCATCGGACAGTGACTGGCAGTGGATTGAAAGGATTGAGATGAAGTAAGGCAAGTGAGGTGAAGAAGTAGAAAAACAGTACAGGATTTGAAAATGACAAGTGAGGTACCTATTGCTAGGAACAGGCTGTACATGAAAGACAAGGGGCTAGTTATGTAGGGCTTATCCATTTGAAAGAAGCCAAGAGATGAAAGCAGAGTTTTGTTTTTGAGACAGAGGTCTTCTATAGGTTTTCTTAATGCTTGTAGACTGTGCCAGAAGAAATTTCATAAAGCAGAAGGCTGGGTAGAGACTGGATGAAAGGGATTGTTTGCTGTAGTGGGGTATTGAGGAGTGAATTAAGTACTATAGGAACATTAATGGGCTAATGTTGTACCTTAAAAGAAGTTAGCAAAGGAATTCTCAACATTTTTGATTGGATGGTTGTGCTTATGTGTGCAGTGTGCTGCTTTAGATTTGTAGAAAGCACATATTGCTGTCTTCTAACACAAAAATACTTGATAGTTGTAAAATTCTGTTTTTTTCTTCTCCTGAGGAGCTAGGTAGAAAAGAGGAAAGTTTATATCTTGAGTATTTTTCTTTCACCAAACTAAGCCAAGTCTCGTTCCCTGAAATGCACTATAATAGCATAAATAATCTGTTGTTATTTTATAACTAGTGATCTTAATGTTTAGGTAGGAATTTATGTTAGACAATAAATTGTTAAAGTATTGGAATCTATTTCACTGTAAAGATGGGATAGTTTTATCCAGCCTAGTTCTGTGAGCAGTATGTGCTCCATACCAACCAAGACTGATATTTTGCTATTATAAGCAGGTGGTGATTTATACCCCTTAGATATCCAATAAGACAGGACATTAGTGATCACTGAGAGCCTTCAGCAACATGAAATACTACATATACTTCTACAGAATATTGGCAAAATAGTATCCAACAGAGTACAGTCTGATTAAGCTCAAGGAAGGAAATGTTTCTGTTCGGTTAGAATTTCTGTGGCCCTGTCCAGCTGAGATTGAAAATATGTAGGGTAATGACCTTGTTTCTGTCTCCGCTGAGACCAATGTCTTATAGTACATCTTCAAGGAGATTCTTGGAAGAAAGTGATATGTATGTTTAGCAAAATTACTACTAATTTTACACACATCTTGTTAATTTAAGCATAAACCATTAAGCATGACCTACATTCATAGTCTTCAACTCCACCTGTTAACTATAGGCGCTAAGTCTCATTTATTTCTCCTTTGCACTACTCATGGATCTAATACCCCATATATTCTAAAGTAATTACATTTATCTTCACTACTACTCGGCATCTCCTTCCACAGCCTTAGGTCCTGACAAATCCTTTCTATTTCCTCCTTCTACATCTTGCATTCCTTTTGTTATGGAAAATATTATGTCTCATGATTATTCTTCATGATATGCATATTAACTTGCAGTTTCTTCACAAATGAGTCAAATAAAACGTTTCTAATATGTTTAGGTTACAATCAAAATGTTAAATAGAGGCTTGATTATACAAAATATAGTTTCACATAAGTTGTAGCTTTATATTTCAAGTGTCTTACAACTGCATTCTCTTCATTAGCAAATTATAGTGTACTGACATATAGTTAAAAACAAAGTAAGCACTGGAGGAGTTAAGGGATGTCATACTATGTTTAAAGAGTCTGGTTTCAGAATGTTAATAGAGTACTCTCTGGCCTTGTTAAATAAAATTACAGAAGTATGTCAGGTTAGGACAGATTGGTCTAAAATACAGGCATGTAAGCAAAATAAAGGGGAAGCCCTGTCAGATTATTTGAGTCATCTTAAAGCAATGTTTGCTAGACATTCAGGATTTCCAGACCCAGAAGAACAAGCTAAGCCAGCTATTGCAGCTGCTTTTGTGCAGGGTTTGCCAGCCCCTGTACAAAATCAAATAGGAAGCCCTGTCAGATTATTTGAGTCATTTTAATGCAATGTTTGCTAGATATTCAGGATTTCCAGACCCAGAAGAACAAGCTAAGCCAGCTATTGCAGCTGCTTTTGTGCAGGGTTTGCAAGCCCCTGTACAAAATCAAATAAAGCAAGTGCTTATAGACAGGCATGGGAAGGACTTGCAGTCTTTATTAAGTGCTGTAAATCAGTGCACTAAATATCAAGAAAAACAGAGAAAGGATACTGAGAATAAGCTATTAACATTCCAAATAAGGCAGCAAGCCCCAAGTGGATGGAGCAGAGGCATGTAAAGGGGGGAGGAATATACTGGGGAATTTAGTAATAGTGTTGGTCGAGAGGAACTAGGTACAGCTGGTTGGCAACAATGAGCTGGCAGTGCGCCTCCTGCCTTATCTGATGGATCCTGCTTCAACTGTGGTGAAGCAGGACATTGGATAAAGAATGCCCACACAAGCAAATGCCAAGAGTCCAAGATACCTGGACTGAATGGCAGCCGAATTATAATAATGCTGCATTTCCTCCACCATCTCCTCAAATTGGAAGGAGTCAGGAATCACCGTGCTGACTATGTCAGAATAGGAATGGCATTCTGACAGAGGCTACCTTTATAGATATGACATGGACATTTAAATCTACTGATTGTGTTCTTCTTCTGCCCAAGCAAAGTTAGCATTTTCTGCTGGAATTGTGAAATGGCTTCTTAACCATGGAGATGACTGAACATTCCAGGTGTAACCAAGGTAATCAACTTCTGATAAAGATACTTTCAAACCACATGTGCCCAGAGCTCCTGCCACTGGGTCTATCCACCTGCTGTTCTATTTTTTATGAAAAAAACTTATACTGCTTGCATTAGAGTTGACATGGGATGTATGCAAATTATCCTTTAAGGATATCAAGTGTTTCAGCTAAATGGCAATTCTGAATGTCCATGACTTGTTTCTTTAAAGTCTGTTTATGGACAATTTCAGGCCAATAAACCCAAACCCCACTAGCTGTGGACATGAATGTTTCTGCCTTCTTCTGGCTTCATCAGCACAGCATAAATGGAATGTCTGGCTAACGTTTGGAAACACAGAGTTGTCGTACCCAGCTGATATCCATAAACATTAGGGTGTCTGCAAAATAGCCCAACTAACAAACTAAAACAATGAGTAAAAAGGTCACACACAAAAAACAACCAGTTAAAAAACAAAAAGAAAAATCTAACAAGGCTATACTTTCCACTGTGTGATTCCTTAATTACTTCTCTTCACTATGGCAATTTGTTACATTTCAATAGATTACCATCAGTGACAATAAGCCCACTATGATGACCTTCATAACCATGTAAAGACTTTATCATGTTAATCCTAGAAGTATGTCTGACTTGTGTAATACCCAGAGGAACAAGAACCCATCAGAGTTGCCCAGTGTCTGGCTCAACCAGTCATTTCCCTTTAACTACTTTGTGGAAGATTATATAGTCTAATCAAATTCTACAATAAACTAGCAAACCAACTCACTCCTGAATCCCTAAGGTCAAGCTACTCATTTGCAAGCTACAGTATGCCTTGTCAGTAATGATATTCCACTCCACTATTCACAGTGCAGTAGTAAACAGCCCGAAATGTGATCTGCCATTTTATTTTTTGCTGTTGTTTATTGCCACTGCATTTTTCATTTAAGGCTTATAGTGCATTGCTGTTCTACTTGTCATTAGCCATTGTCTTCTAATAGTAGAGAGCACAGTATCCTACCACAGAATCCATGCTTACAGCCGTAAACAGTATTTATTACATGACTGGCTGGCCTTTTTCTCCTTCAGGTATTTGATTATACTCTTTCTGCTGGTATCTCAACCAAATTTAGTTTGCT
The DNA here is from genome assembly GCF_019279795.1 of Protopterus annectens. Classification (NCBI taxonomy): domain Eukaryota; kingdom Metazoa; phylum Chordata; order Ceratodontiformes; family Protopteridae; genus Protopterus; species Protopterus annectens. The sequence continues at coordinate 1,595,361,996 of NC_056737.1, forward strand.
CCTCTCCTCTCTGCAAACTTTCCTGCACTCGGTTTGTAAAGCTGTAACTATAGCTGTCTGAAGATAACCCCCTATAGATTCTCAGTATTTTGCAGTACTTTACTCCTTCAAAACAGCATTACTGTAACTGCAATCTGATCGAGTAGCATAACCCTTGCACATCCATAGCACGTGTTAGACTACTATTCCTATTACAAAACATAATAGATGAGATGTGAGTGGTTTCTTACCTTGGGAAAGCTCTGTAAAGTGTGCATACAAGCACTGATTACCTTCCACAGTCTTGGAAGATGTGAAACACAGAGACAGTACTATGTGTAAGTCTCCCAGACTTTTGTTAAAGGATAACACCGGTGGATGACAAATTCAGTAGCCTCCTGTTTCCTATTCTATTACAAGATGACCTATTTAAATCATCAGGACAGATACAACAGCATGAAGGACAAACAGATTTATCATAGATATACTATATGATGTAGTAACCAGCCGCACAAATGAGACTCCATGTTCTCGGATCTTTTCATACATGTAACTAATTTTTATGGGGGGGGGGGACTCTATACTGTTAGAACACTTAAAATTAAAGGTGATTATTTACCGAGTCAGGTTTATAGTTGGAACTTCCTGAGAATAAATATTACATCTCCATAAGTTTATGTCTGCATCTACCATTATTCTAGTTCACAGAATATAAAGAATACAATTTAATAGTGTCAGAATAGTCATCTATACATTGGGGATGGCTCATAACAACTAGTAACATCAATAAATGGCAAATGGAAATATCTCCGCTCAGCCTTATTCACAACAGTTGTATCAGCTTCTCTAGTATACACAGAGAGCGCCAAGTGCGAAATCACTTAGTAAAAAAAAATATTTCATTTTAAAGTGTAGCAATTGTTAGCTACATTTGTAGTGACCAGTTGCTACAGTCCACACACAGAACACTAGACCTTTGCAGTTCTGAAGTCCTGGGAGGGGACTTATGAAAAAAAAATACCTAGCTTTCCTTTTCAGCTGTAGCATACTGCTTGCTAGATTTGCCAATCGGTTGCCAACTGTTAATATATTAACATAGAAATATTAAAGACGAGGTCCTAGCAGCAGTAATACTTTCCTTGGCCAGGTGTTTGCACCTGGCACTTGCCTTTTCATGACCCTGGGAAGTGGATGCTCCAGAGGACATCAGCACCCACAGTAGTGTCACTGTGATTAACAATAACCCGGGAATCTGTGTACTCCAATTCTTGCATCAAATATACCTTTGCACATTGCTAGAGTTTCATTTTAGTAACCTAGTCTGGTCTCTTTATATATATATATATATATATATATATATATATATATATATATATATATATATATATATTTATATAACGCAAAGAGGAGGCCACAATGTAAGTAACGGTAAGGTGATCAGTTCACTTTAATGCCAACAACGTTAGCAAACAGACAAAGTAAATTTGGTTGAATACAGTACACAAAGAGTTAATCCCTCCCCCATAATGAATAAATAAATGTCTACATCTCCAGGTGTGTATAAATACTTTTATTCTTCTTCAATAAGGAATTGTTATTCCCCACCATAGTCAAGAAAGGCACTTTCTGAAAGGTGGCTTTGTGACCACCCTACCCCTTCCAAATGTTTCCAAGGCTGGCAAGTTCAAACTGCTGCTGCGAGAGGTATGCCAAGCATGTCTCAGGATTGTCAGAAACAACAACAGCATCATACATCATCATCCCTAATCCAGAGCTTCCCCAATCCCCCTGACAGCACCACAACTGAGGTGGGAGGCAGTGTTGGGGGGGAGTGGATAGCTCCCCATTTTACTTATACTGACCTAATTAGCAGCAGTTGGCTGTCACTGAGTACCTGACTTTTCCAGTTTTGTCCACTTCAGAGTGAAAGGGACCAAACAAAACCCCTAAAATAAATTTCCAAGACAAGGAACATGAAGTCATTCCAAGTCTGCTGCCACAGTGCCACCTTCCCCTCCCTCCCCACATCCCACCCCATTACTTTTTTCTAGTGCCTGATTTCAGAAAAAACAGTGAGAGGGGAAGTATTTCTCCAGATGTGTTCAGCAATCTAGGAGTGAGGGACAATAACAAAGAATAACGTACAAGGAGAGAAATATGGATTCTAAGGACAGGAAGCAAATCCAGTCCAGTTCTCTGTGCCAGTGCCTGCCATGCCACTCCTGGTCAACTGGACCCCAGAGCAGTGGAAATCATAAGGGGCTAGTTTTTCTGTGCATTGAGCTTTTGAGCTATTTAGAGGATGCAAAACATTACTGCCCTTTCCCCTTTAGCAAAATCAATTCCTGTTAAATATCAGGCTGCATATTCATTTCTGCAGACTAGGCTAAGGCAGCAGAACTTGCACAATAAAAAAATCGGGTCTATATTAAAACATTGAATGCTTAAAACAGCAAACGATGTTTCATCGACCCTTTTTCAGTGAAAGCTGAAAATGTCGACACCTCAGAACAGCGATTTCTTTCCTAGAGAAAGAAATTGCTGTTCCAACCAAAAACAAAAAAAAAACAGTAAACACTTCCAAACACATACACATGTACCTTAATCCTAATTCTACCCCCCCCCCCAAAAGTAAACAGCTGAAAACACATACACACATAACTCAACTATACATCTAACTCAAAAAAAAGTAAACATTTTAAAACATATGCACTTACCTTAACCCGCACCCTAACCCTAAGGTCAGTAACTGTTGCACATTTACATAAACAGTTCTAAACACATACACACTTAACTTAACCCTAATTCTACCCCCCCCAAAACAAAAGTAAACAGCTGAAAACACATACACATGTAACTCAACCATACATCTAATGCAAAAAAAAAAAAAAACAGTAAACACTTTCATACATATGCACTTACCTTAACCCGCACTCTAACCCTAAGGTCAGTAACTGTTACACATTCACGTTCGGAAGCTATACCAGACAAAGGAATCCCTGAGACCACTCTACAGTGCAGAACATGGCACAACAACGAAGCAGTCAAGCGACTTCTTTCCCAGGGAAAGAATTTATTGAACAGCCGCTTCGCTGTTTTGCCTGTTCACTCTTTAGGTGTCAACGAAAATGCATTCGACAAAATGCGTTTTGGTCATTCTAATAGGAATCCAAAAAATCAGTTGTTTTAATATGCCATCTTTTCGATCTCGTTAATTAAAGCAACTCGGCCAGACATTCTTTGTGCTTAGTGTGTTCAGCGTTTCACTTTTATTTAGTCATCTGAACTGAAAAGCAGGGTAGGCAAGGGGAGGTGTGAGTGATGGCATAACATTGTGCTCACTTTCCTTTTATGAAACACTGAAGATTCTTTTATTTTCCAGGTATGTTTGTCTTTTGCTGTTGAGTGACACCAAGAAGCTACTAGAGTATCTATTTCTGTTTTACACAATGTCACACAGACTCGCGCTTGTCCTTCTAGATTTGCTCCTTCTTACCATTCAGGTATTTCACCTGCTAAAGTGACTAGTGCCGGACTCTCACTTTTCATATAGCCCCGCCACATACACACACACACACACACACACACACACACACACACACACACACACACACACACACACACACACACACACACACACACACACACACACACACACACACACACACACACACACACACACACACACACACACACACACACCTTTCCAAGACAGCAGTACTGATCTCTTGTCTTTTCCTACCTAAGGAGTTGTCCTTATCCTTAAAAATCTTTACCCATACCCATTTTGTTTCCTGATTTCTACATAAAGCTCTGACTACACTACAGGCGTATTGCATCACCATCTTAATAATTCAAAAAGAAGACCTGGCTGTGAGCAACTATCTGGTATATACATGTTTTTTTTTTCTTTTATCTGGAGCCAGAGGAAGTCCAGCTGCTGGACATAAATTTTCTCATCCTCCTGCTCTTCCTAGGCCTGGGTCTGGGATTCCTGGGAGTGCAAACACTGGGCAGACCAGTCCAGACTTTCGACTGCTACACTAAACTGCAGAAAGTTAGCTACTACTTGCTTTTTGTTGGCTTGGCTGGCAGAACGCAGACGTTAACTTAATTCAAACAGCTTGTCCTCCACTCCACTTGCTGGTTGGCCTTCCCTGCTATTCTACATCCACACAACATGAGCATTCAATATACAAATGTATGTAAAAAAGTAAACAGACACAGTCCAAGTTCTCAGCCAAATTCCGACAGGCTGGCAGCTTGCCTCATGAAGCTGACATCATTGCACATGCCCCTGCATGTGATGACATCAGCAAGAATTTCATTAAAAAAATTTTGAAAAAATAAAAAATGAGAATTGAAGGGGCCACTCAGGAATTTGTGCACCCCCATTATTTTGTCCTCAAAACTGGTAAATATCGAGGAATTTGGTACAGTTGAGAGGTATGCTTTCAGATTATGTGTCACAGGCAGGTATAAGCCTAGCCTTAAGCAACATTCTACCTTCTCCAAGGATGATGCCACAACAGAAACAAAAAATTATTGACTTTAACAATTGGCTTAGCTTCTGGTGTCAGACCAAGGGGATTCAATATCTGTCAGCCTGCAAGACATGGTTAACAGGCCACACTGCTTTGCCTGAGATGGTCTGCACCTGTCTCCTCTAGGCTTTTGGATACTGGCAAAGGCATTAGCCACTCCTACTGTGCCTTTTTTTAGGCAGTGTCAAAATAACCAACCTCCCAACATAACAAAATCCACTTTAGATAAACTCAATGTACTACTGTTTAATGTTAGGGTTTTAAAACAAGAAATTGCACTCCCTCGAAACTCTCCTCTCTTTGGAAGATGCTGACATCTGTGCAGTCACAAAAACATGATTCAAGGGTGTGGAAAGCACTCTGGCCATGCAGATCTACATTGCCTTCTATATGTTCAGACCACAAACTGAGCATGAAAGAACCAAAGGAGGAGGAAGTGCATCCATCTTCATGAAGAATAAGTACACCTTGAGACCGGACAAACAGTATGACTCTCTTGATCTACTCAGTGTCCAATTAAATATATGCAAAGCCCTCTACCACATCGCAGTTAGCTATAGGTCCCCACCACAAAACAGGAAAAGTATACCACATACTTGGACTTACTGGAGTCATTTGCCATACAGCCCAACACCTTACTCATGGATGATTTTAATTATCCTACCATTGACTGGGAAACATACATGACAAAAAACATGCTGGCTCATTGGTTCTTGGACTTTGTCAATGCAAATGCTCTGGAACAGCTAGTTAGCATAAAAATAAGATGCTCAAATAACCTTTTCATAGTACTTACTAACATGGGAGAATATTGTACCCCAACCATGTGATGTCCTTCCTGGTTAGATCGGACCATAAATCAGTTCATTTAATGTAATTATAAGACCAAATATTCCATCAACTCAAAAAAATGCTTAAGAATTTTTCAGAGACAAACTAAATCCTACTAAGTGATGGTATAAGAAGTTTCAAAGCCACCTTGAATGCAGATAACATGGACTTCTATGCAGAGGTGTACACCAATGCCCTGTATAACCACTTAAGCGGTTGTATAGAATCATCTGTACCTGACCAGATTAAAACCAGCTTTTGCCGAAAAAACAATCTCACCCTGGTGGACCCCTAGTATAAATAGGCTATACAACAAGGACAAGAAACTAATGTCCAAGAACAAGAGGGAACTGGCTCAGCAGAGGAAGAAATCCCTCTCTAGCTGAAACAAACAAATTAGAGAGCTTGTCAAATCCTCCAAAATTAATTCCAAAGCAAAAATAGAGTCCCTAGCTAAGTATAATTACAAGGTATTTTGTACCTACATCCAGAATCTAAAAGGAAATACCCAGCTATACACTGAACTGGTTGTGGATGGTAAAACCCATACTCAACCAGAGGTAATAGCCAACTTGCTATCTGACAGATTTGGAGCAAACTTCACCTCCTGTCCCCTCCAGTCATCCCCCAAAGTATACCTGCCACCATTCCTCAGCCTATTATCTCAAGAGAGCAGGTAATCTCAGCGTTCACCAAGTCCAAAAAACATGGCATCCATGACACCAGACAACATCCCAGGTTGCCTTTTAAACAACTTAAAACATGACCTAGCAGACCCACTTGGATCCCTGTTTAACCACAGTCTGTGAACAGGCTATGTTCCAGCAGAATGGAGGACAGCAACAGTAATCCCTCTGCACAAAGAGGGACCATCAACCAATACTGGGAATTATAAGCCCAAAAGTCTGCCTAGCCTCATCTGCAAGGCCATGGAAAGAATCATTATGGATCTTATTAACAAGGACATAGGTAATCTCCAAACTCTGGACCCATCCAGTTTGGATTCATTAAAAGTAGATCATGCCTGTTAAACATTGTTGGCTTCTTCCAAAAAGTAGAAATTCACCAATGCCTGGATGAGGAAAAGATAGTGCATATCACCTATCTTTACCTAGCTAAGGCATTTGACACAATCCTCCACTCAGGTATTATAGAGAAACTCTCTCAATTGGGAATTAACCCCTACATTACCAGATGGGTAGCCAACTGGGTCACCAACAGGAGACATACTGCCAAAAGTGGTGACTTCACTTCTAGCAAAAGACCACTCACAAGTGGTGTACTACAAGGTTCTGTGCTGTCCCCCTTACTGTTCGGAATTTCTTTCTCAGAAGTCTAGGCAAACGTTGACTGCCTGTGGCTGACCAAGTTCGCTGACAACTGCAAATTGGGAACAATCATTGAATCTCCCAGTGATGTTAATGTACTGCAGACAGGGTTAACACAGACAAATGATTGGTGTCAAAGCCATAGATTAAAGCTAAACTCAAAAAAAAAAAAAACATTATTATTCCCTTTGGGAAAACTGACATTCCTGCTAATTACATTATAGACAGCACCCCCCTAACTGTAGACCCAGTGTTATGTGATCTTGGTACTCAGGTTGATAGAAGCGTTAACTGTGACTACCACATATCCAAAGTAGTAAGGAAATCCTTCCTTGTGGCACACCTTATAAATAAAGGCATCACATCTAGATCTAAGGATGTTTTAATTCCATTATACTTGACCCTCCTCAGACCAGTAATTGAGTACATAAATAAAAAAATTGTAATTGCTCTTAACTTCAGTTACTAAAATGCCTTTGGGTTTCTTTACGAATAGTAATTTTCAAGCTTTAGTTACATTTCTTATTATACTTGTCATCAGTGTTAATCTGTTGTGTACTTTAAGGATTTTTTTTTTAGGTTGACTTTATGTTAGAGGAACACTGGGGTGGTTTTATCTTCATATTGCAACAAAATAATTTGTAATTAAGTAGGACAGTTAAGTCTTCATGGTCCTTACACAAAACAGAGATACAATACTAATTCCTGATGCTATTTTAAACACAGAATGCTACTAATTTAATTGCATTCTTCAGCAATCATGCTAACAGGCCAAGCCCTGGATTTCTGATGTTCTTAATTTACTAAATGTATGCTCTTAGTTTTTGCTATGCATTCACACATCCATTATCACCTCCCTGTCCTGTTGTGTACCATTCTAAGCTGTCAAGCATGTTAAAGGACAACTACAGGCAAATGATGAGAAAACATAAATTTTTTTATCTTGCCACGAATTACTGCACCTCTCAAAGCTGCCTGCAGCAACGTAAGTACTAATCCCTGGTGTTATTATTGTTATTTTTTAATTCTTCTCCTCCCTCATGGGGGCAGACATCCTGATTCCTTTGGAAAGCTAAATCTGTCCCATAGTGCACTATGAAAGCATAGATTGTGAGAATGAGTACTTCAGCCATTTGTTGCCAGATTATGCTTCCATTCACTTAGACTGGAACACCTGAAAATATTGCCAAGCTTGAGGGTCTGCAGATCATGTGTCATAGACTGGCCTGTACTGAGTTTTACAATTGTTGCTCCAGTAATCTCCCAGTGAAGTATCTCGCAGGATGCGCAGTAGCAAAGCCCGCCACGGACACGCCTCCTAGACTCACAATGTCATGTAATTGTCAAAAAACATAGTAGCAAAGCCCGCCTCCTAGTAACCCTGACAGCTGTCTGCTGTCACATTTCATTACAACATTACAGTTATGTGTCTGTGAAATATACAGTTGGAAAAATAAGAAAGCACTCCGGTTTTAGACCCTTTGCCATGAGTTTTATTTCTCAGAGGATGCGATACATGAAATTATGTGAGTAATAAAGGCAGCAAATTGTCCAGGATGAAGCCCAGGTCCCCGAGAACCTTAACTAAAGCAGGGTATTAAATGGCTGCATAAGTATTGCTTCTAAGGCATTAAAACAAAGGGTACAAACGGGGACCCATGCTAATATCAAACTTTATATAATCAGAAGATGTGGTGTCTTAGATAAACAGTGCATAAATGAAATACCAGCCTAAAGAAAACAAGCAGCTAGGGTTGCCACCATTTCAAATGCCCAAAGTGGGACATTTTTTGTAGAAACGTCAGATTTTACAAGGCAAAACATACCCATGGCCAGTACAAAGGACAGAACTTTACTTTTTTGCCAAAATAAAAGCTTATTCTTTTAGCATTTGAGTTGATTATTCTGTTTCATATAACACTTAGGTGTTTCAGATACAAAATAACTGTTTTATGCAACTATTAAAGAAAATATTGGAAATATTTTTGTCCTAAAATCTCAGGACATTTACCATTTTTTCAATTTTTTTGCAGGACACAACTGCCAAAAGAGGGACTGTCCCTCGCAAAGTGGGACAGGTGGTAACCCTACGAGCAGCAGACGCATAAGTTCTAGAGGCAGATATAACCTTACTTTTTATTTATCTCGAAGGCATCTTATGTTCTGAATTTTAACTACAGTTAAGTTACTGTGTCTCTAGAACTGAGACAACTTTTCAGCACTGAACATCGTAAGTAATTTGACGACCCACAGGGAACGTTTGAAACATTCTATTTTCAAATGATTTTTCAAAACATTTATTTTCTGTGTCGCTACCCTGGAAATTCCAGCATAGATGCTCTATCTACATTTTGAGAGGTATCCTGTTTCCTGGATCACTTCACTTACAAATTATTCAGAGCTTCACATTTTGATTACTTCTTACTTAACATACGTTAATAGCATACAATACATAGCTCTGAAAAGGGGAAGGCCAGTTATGTCCATGACAAATACTTAGTAATGCAAATATTCTACTAGCAAACGAACGTTGGCTTTTAAGCTATTTCATTCATGGCTTGTAGCTTTGACGTGCCTTTAGAGGAAAGAGTTCAGAGTATGAGTGTGGCTCTTTACATGTCAGTTTAAAGTTATTAACCACGTTATTTGTGTTTAATTTAGCACCCTCTTGTGTTTGTACATCTTTTATTACAGTGCGGACTGATACCGCGGACTGATAACTAGACTAGATCTTTAGGTCTGAGCTCCGCGCTCACTGTCACTCAAATGTGCCAATCAATTTGGACACGCCCAAAGCTGCGCAGTACCGCCCGCGAGGTACTTCACTGGGAGATTACCGTTGCTCCTACTGATGTACTACACATTCTCTGAAAGAAGCTTGCAAAAATGTCAACAAATTACTGAGATAAAAAAGACTTTTTACAAACAGCAGTTTTGTGAGTTTCCGTTCCTGGCAAAGTTACTCCTCCCATCTCCTCTCATTTAATGAGCTAGCATCTCATATTTCCAGCTTAGCTAGATTCAACTAATTAGTCAACTTTGCATGACAAGACATACCAAACAAATCACAGCCTGGTGTGCCACTAACACTTTTTCCTGGGGATTATTTCCAAAAAAAAAAAAAAAAAGCACACACATCAATCCAGAGTTTAGGCCAATCTATCCATTTCTTAAAATGTGCACAGCAGGCTGCTCACATGGTTACCTTTGCATAGTCATCCTGTTATATAGCATAACCTGAACTATGGTACTTAATGTCATGCTTTACATCTTAACCATTATACCACCCTTACAGGTGTATGATACCTGCACAGCTGAAGTCCACCTAACCTAGCCCCTGTCCTATATTTACTTTTAGCTCCTTTCACCGTGCTGGACACTCATATTTACCTCTAACACCTGTCACACCCCATTTTCATCATTCTGACTATTGTTAATTCCTTAGTCCTAGTCCATCCATGGGTTTTACATTAATTGATCCAATGGTTTGTTGCCTTACTTTTGGCACAAGTAAAATCCTCCTACATCCAGGTATGTCGTATTTCTAACTGCTTTCATTTACCCCGAGCTGAACTGCACAGTCAGCCAAGTTTTCTGTAAATTCAGATGGTAGTAGTATAACATGCTGCTGCTGTATTAACCTTTCCTTTTTGTGCTGGGGGCATACCTGTTAAGGCACAAAGCATCTGGTGTGTTTCTTGCAGTTGGTTTGTTGTTATCAGGATATAATCCAAACCTCACTGCATGTTGTGCTTTCCTCATCAATAAAAAGTGGTAGAAAACTAAGTATTTTTTGTAAAAAGGACGACAGTATACCTTTTTATGAATTTGCTTAGATACACATAGGTTTATGTGGTCCACACATCCTGAGAGCTGTCTTCTACATGTGACTTTGCTTCATTTGATATTGCTGTGCTGTACTATCTGAATAGAAAAACAAAGAAATGTCTCTAATGGACACAGGCAGCCTGTAAATGGTTCATCTCCCAGGCCTCTGTTTGTAAATGTTTCATTCCCCCAAGCCCCTGCTTACATTTATCAAGGGTAACATAACTTGTCAGAAATTTGGGATGCATGGCTAGGCTTAAAAGGGCCCTTGTGGTCGTTAGCCTTGTAAATACCTATGAATCTATGAATCTATGAAAACATTACCCAGGAATGCAAGGCTTAGTGATTTGGGTTAAATCTGGTATTGCAACATAATCTCTGTTTGAGACTTGCAGCAAACACTACAAATTGTACCACAGCAACTTCTAATCAGATAACATGTAAAATTGGGTAATTCTTGTACTAACAAGAAAGACAAATACACTAAAGTGATTGTTCTCAATTGAAATTGTGCTCAGAATCACAGAATGAACAAATGAGACCTAATTTGCATTCCAGAGCAATAGTGCTAAGTAGCCAATTAATAACGCCATCTACTCTTTTGTTCATGCATGCCCAATTTTCTGATGTGCATTCACAACACATCAGCACTTGTCCCATTCTTTGCAGTTTCAATACCTTGGGTGTACTAAAAATTGCCATAATTATTGAGTTGCTGGTGGGGGTACTACTATTTGCATTAACAACATTTGTTACAAGTTTTGTTTTCATTGATTTAATTCTTATGTTCACTTATACTGATATAAAAACATTATATACAGGTGTTTGAATCAAGCTCAGTGCAAACGTGTGCATGACAGCTATGGCTGTGTGTTTGTGGATAAATGTGGACAGGCATGTCAGTGCTATAAAAGTATAACATAGGAGATGTACTCAGTAGGATTGGGCATTTCTGTTTAGTATAGATAGGGTCTATTTCCATACTAGAGACAGTGAAGGGGGATAATTAACGTATTCCATCCAAACAATGTAGTATTTACCTAGTTAGTGCATGTACTTTGATCTATTGTCTGATGCAGGGATATGAACCTTGAATGTCCTTGTAGTAAACATCACTTTTCATTGGAATTAGTGCATGCACTTTGATCTATTGTCTGATGCAGGCATATGAACTTTGGATGTCTTGTAATAAACATCACTTTTCATTGAAATAAGTGACATGGGAACTTTAATAAAAAAACTTAGTGGGTTTGGAAATGCAAAGGGAAAAAAATGGAACAAGCATATTTAGAAAAGCCCTATCTTTGTATTCTGTCTTCGACAGACTGAAGGGAGAACTATGCCTGGTATCTTCAGACCCCACTCTGATGGACCTCATCTATATCAGCAAATCAACCCGCACCAGAATTACTTCAGACCCCACTCTGATGGACCTCATCTATATCAGCAAAGCAACCCGCACCAGAATTACCCATCCTAAAGATTTAAACCTTGCTTGTGATATAAATAGGAGGTGATGGAGAGACTGGTATGTATCCCAGAGACTATCCCTTCTCTGGAGCTGGCTCCCTATCCATGTGAAGGAGAGTACCTCCCTAATCCGTAGGTTGGGCTATGGCATAACAGTTAAGGTGTTTGCTTTAAAAACACAAGGTACAGGGTTTGATTCTCAAATGGGATAATTGTCTAGGCTTAGAATGGCCCACAAAGTCAGTTAGCCTAGTACTGACCTATGAACCCAATTCAAGTGTAACTTGGACAGCTGAATGGGGGACCAGAAAACTCACCTATATCTGTAATGGACACAGGCAGTCTGTAAAGGGTACCAGAAGTTGTCAGATTTGGTATGCATGGCTAGGCTTAAAAAGGCTCCAGTGGTCATTTGCCGAGTACACACCTATGAACCTATAAACACAATAAATAGTAACATGTGGGGTGGATTTGTAAAAAGGAATGCACGTGATGTGTATAGCAATTTTATGAAAAACTGCGGTGACTAGAATCAGAAACAAAACAGCGAATGGGGCCCTGCATACTGAGTTACAATATGTGGAAATATATATCAGAGTTGATGTTGATGCATTAACAATAATTTACTGATATAAGAAAATTAATACAGACAACTTGGATGAGTCCTCCAATCAAGAGACAAACCAGAATGATACCACAGTATAAGGACAAAATGATTGACTTCAACAATTGGCTAAGCTTCTGGTGTCATTCAAAGGGGATCCAGTATTTGTCTGCCTGGGAGGACATGATCGACAAACCACGATGCTTTGCCAGAGATGGTCTGCACCTGTCACCTCTGGGATTCAGGTTACTGGCTAAAACTCTTGCCACCCCTATAATGCCTTTTTAGGCAAGGTTCAAAGGATAAAACTACCACCATAATAGATACAAGCATGCAAAATCAGAAGGTAATGCTACTCAATGCTAGAAGTCTAAACCTCAAAATGCACTCTCTCAAGGCACTCCTAAAAATGGAGAACATTGATATCTGTGCAGTAACTGAAACCTGGTTCAAGGCTCCAGAGAGCACCCCTGCAATACCAGGCTACAATTCTTACCACACTTTCCGGCCACAAAACCAAGACCGAAACACTAAAGGTGGAGGAGTGTCCATATTCACCAAGGATATTCACACCTCCAGGCTAGTTGCCCAACACAATGCATCTGAAATTCTCCAGGTGCAACTAACACTAGGTAAGACTGCAATCCAAATTGTAGCTTGCTACAGATCCCCCACCATGCCCCATGATTCTCACTACACCTTTCTAAACATACTGGAAAATATTAAGATACAACCAAACACCCTAATACTGGGTGATTTCAACTACCCTGCCATTAATTGGAAAAAATACTCGGATACCAACTCCTTTTCCCAACGGTTCTTGGAATTCATAAATTCCAACGCCCTGGATCAACTAATCCATTGACCCACCAGGGGGCTCCAATATCCTAGACCTGCTCATTACCAACATGGAAGATAGATGCTCCACACCAGTGGTCACCCCCTCATTGGTCAGGTCTGACCATAAGCAAATCACCCTTGACATGCACATCCCACCCCCCAGTAAGGAAACCTCCTTAAAAAACTTCTCCAAAGCCAACTTCAAGCTACTGAAGTCAGAAGTGACAAACTTCACAACACCCATGCAGATGGGATCTGGAAGTTCGACTGCAGAATCCTACACTAAGGCACTATATGAGCACATCCACTCATGCATGAATCGTGACATCCCAAATAGAACTAAGATGCTCTTCTCCAAAAAAAAGGAAGCCAATTTGGTGGTCCCCTGCTATAAACAAACTATACAACAGAAGGAAGAAACTGTTGCAAAAAAAAAGAAAATCCCAGGATGCAAAAAACTCCCTCACCAGCCTCAGTAAGAAGCTGAGATCCCTCATAAAATCCTCAAAAGCTAGTTACAAAAATAAAATTGCCAAAGATTCCAAAGACAACCACAAGGCAGTCTATAGTTATGTCAAGAATCTAAATGGCAATTCTCAGATTTGCTCTGAGCTACAACAGAATGGCATTAAATATACTGATCCCAAGGATATTGCCAATATCCTGGCAGATTGATTTAGTGCCAACCTCAATACCAAAAGATTGCCAAATTCCGATAATCACAGCCACACAGGTAGAAACCGCACTCTCCAAAGCTAAGAATACAGCATCCATGGGACCAGATGACATCCCAGGCTGTGTACTACATGAACTACAAAATGAACTGGCACCTCACCTAAGTGTAATGTTTAATCATAGCCTCACCTCAGGCTTTGTGCCCACTGAGTGGCACACAGCTACAATTATCCCGCTCCACAAGGGAGGATCCGCCTTGGATCTCAGGAACTACTGTCCCATCAGTCTGACAAGCCTGATCTGCAAGGGCATGGAACGCATTATCATGGAACTTATAAACAAAGACATTGGCAACCTTCAAACACTGGACCCCACCCAGTTTGGTTTTGTGAAGGGCCGATCTTGTCTCCTGAATCTGATTGACTTCTTCGAATCAGTCTCCAGAGCTGTGGACGAGGGTAAGGTGGTCCACACAGCCTATCTGGACCTCGCCAAGGCTTTCAACACCATCCCCCACTCTGGAATCATAGATAAACTTACTAAGCTGGGCATAAATTCCTACATCACTCGATGGGTTGCCAACTGGCTTACTGACAGAACTCAGACTGTAAAAGTAGCCGACTCCAAATCCAGCTCCAGGCAAGTGACAAGTGGAGTACCTCAGGGTTCAGTCCTGGGACCACTCTTGTTTGGCATCTACTTCTCTGAAGTACAGGCCAACACTAAGGGACTCTGGCTAACAAAGTTTGCAGATGAATGCAAACTGGGAGCCATTATTGAATCTCCAAATGATGTGAATATTCTACAAAAGGGCCTTACAGAAACAGATGCCTAGTGCCAGAGCCATGGGCTCAAGCTTAATGCCAAGAAATGTATAGTTATCCCCTTTTGAAAAAAACATGTACCCATGAATTACCACATAGGTGGCAGGACACTAAACATCGAAAGTGTGATGAGAGACTTAGGGACACAGGTGGACAGTGGTCTCGCTTTTGATAACCACATCGCCACAACAGTCAGGAAATACTTCTATGTGGCACACCTCATCACTAAGGGCTTTTCATCCAGAAAAAAGGAGGTCATTGTCCCACTGTACTCATCCCTCATTAGACCCATTATAGAGTATAATGCCCCATTTGGTATGTACCTCACAAGACATCTGCAACAGCTGGAAAGGCCACAGAAATACCTCACTAAAAGAATCACAGGCCTAAAGCAGATGCCATATGCTGACCGTCTAAAAAAACTCCAGCTATACTCTGTGGCATATCGTCTACTCAGATGCGATCTCTGCTTAACATACAAGGCCATGTCAAACCCTGAGCTGTTGGACATGCTCCACTTAAAGAAATCCCAATCCCTCAGAGCCACACGCTCTAGGGATCTAAACCTTGTCATCACAATGAACAAAACATGCTGGAGGGATAGGTTCCTGACCCAGAGACTCCCCATACTCTGGAATAGACTGCCCATACATGTCAAGCAGAGTGGTTCATTGGCCCTCTTCAAAAGGAATCTTGATGATTGGATGGGAGATAGGAAATTCACCCCGGGGATCATGTCAGTCACCCTGCTAGACAGGGGCCCAGAAAAGTAAATATTGTGCGAAGAAATATCCAGGGAATTGTTATGGCTAGGCTTGCATAGGTCCTAGGGCCGATAGCCTAGTACCAACCTATGAACCTATGAACCTATAGAGGGAACATGTGCAGACAACAGTACATTAAGATGGCCCAAGACTACACATCTCAAATGTCCCTGATTTTGCAGAATAATCCTGATTTTTTTTGTTTATAATTTTGACCGGTCTGTCATAGCTTTTTTCAGGTAAAGAAATGGTGATTTATGTGAGTCAATAATGTGATACATTATACGTGCATTATTATTGTTCAGAAAATGCATCTTGATGTAAAAACTGTTTATTTAAGTACATCACTATACTATGCATCAAGAAATGTTCTAGGTTTTACAGTTCTTATGACAAACTTAATTAGGGATTTGGTTTTCTCAGAAATTCATGAAAAAATGGATTTGGAAAGTTTGCCAAACAATTACCAGTTGGTAAGGAGTATGGATTAAAATCTGTAAACAGAGAGTGGCTATGGTGCAGCAAAAATATGTGTCCTACTGGCAGTAAGGGAAGGCCAGTACAGGGCAACAGTAATGAGGCTGGTCACCTTCTGTGAGTGATCAATTACAGCTGCAAACAGCTCAAATTACCTGTGGCACTTTGACAACTATGGAGTTGAAGTGCAAAGGGGAGGGGAGATGAGTTGAAGGAATATAACTCAGGAATAACAAAAGAAGCTAGAGACTTTGGAAAGAAAAAAGCAGCAAAAAACATTTAGAAAGGCTTTTGAAGATTTTCCCTCTTTGTCTTGTAGGTAGTCATTGAACAATAACAAATGGTAATTAAACCTAAGTGACTGAAAGAAAGCTGGGTATGTCTGAAAACACACATAAAGTCAATGAAAGTGACAGGAGGAGCTTTGGAGCTAAGACATCTGCGTGATGTAATATTTTAAAGCCAAACTGCATTCTGGGATACCAAGATAGACTAAAAAAATAAAAATCTCATCAGGATGCTGGACTTCATGTGGGCAGACTCTGGAATTGCATACAAAAATATAGAAAAAGTATATATAGTCCCAGAGTGGTACTAAAATGTAGGAAACATCAAGATATGATGAAATAAACATGTTTTTTCAGTCTGCAGGTGCGGTTCTCCTTTAAGTAATTTGTGTTGGTCTCTGACTTCCCTACCAACCCCCTTTCCCCCACATGCACACATATAGATCAAGCCCCTCTGTCCAATATTTTTTCTTCCATTTGCTTCTTTCACACTGGCACAGGACAGGACTCTACATGCTCCCTTTCAGAACTAAGGTCAGCTACTGCACACATTATTGCTTGAATGTGTGCTGCATGTAATACGTTTGTATCTGAACGATTTACATTTTTATACAGAATGTACAGCTTTGCTGTGCAGCAGTCATGCACTGTACATGCTTATTGAGACAGTATCTGTTTATATAAGAATGTTTTATCATGATATATTAGAGTATAGCTTGGAAGTAGTAGCCCTGATATTTTACTATATTCCTGAATTATAAGGTACCAAAATGTTTACCTTTATGAACTGCATAGCGTTGCTATAGTAACAATCCATTATTGTACATACTAATTGAGTGCTAGCACTGTTAACGATAGCAGGGAGTAATCCTAACAGACTGCATGTATAGTTTATGTAATAATCAAATGCTTATGATAAGAATGTCCTCATAAAGTCACAGCTAAGAAGCAGATACCAAATTTTTATGCACATCGGAGAAATGGGTGTAGTAAGATAATGTTTGTTCTGTATTCTGAATTATACTGCGTTGGTTGGTATACTTATTCTATATTCACTTTGTTCGGTTTTTCCATATTTTCTGTCTCTTCCTGCTAATACAAGACTTTCACTAGGAAACACCCTTCATTCTACTAACAAAATTAAAAAAAGGTTAAATACTGCTCACATATCCTGAGTTCTTATCTGAATCATACAGGTACAGTTTCAGCAGGAATCTCAGAATGAACCATTGTGACGTTGTTTAGGGCCACTGGATTATTCACTTAAGGATTATAGTGGATCGCTTTTCTACTTGTTATTGTCTGTTGTCTTATAATAGTAGTGAAAGTGCAGTGTCCAACAAAAGAATCCATGCTTACAGCCTTAAACAATATTTATTGCATAACTGACTGACCTTTTTCTGCTTCAGGTATTTGATCATACTATTTCTGCTGTTCTCTCAAGCAAATGTTGCTTATTCCTCTCCTCTCTGTAAACTTTCCGTGCACTCAGCTTGTTTGCTCTTAAGCTGCAGCTGTCTGAGAATGACTCCCCTGTAGATTCTCATTATTTTGCAGCACTTTAGTCCTTCAAAACAGCATTACTGTAACTGCAGTCTGATGGGAGGAGAATAACCCTTGTACATTTACACCATGTGTTAGACTACTGTTCCTATTACATCACATTGTTCCACGGAAAGCATAACAAATCAAAAGTAAGTGATTTCTTACCTTGGGAAAGCTCTGTAAAGTGTACATACATGCACTGATTACCTTCCAAGGTCTTGGTGTTAGAATTGTTTTCTGCTATGCTCCCCACCCACACCACCAGCTCCTAAATCATCAGTCTGCATCTAAGCACTCAAACTTTCTTTCCTCCCTTATATTTACTAACTGACCCCAGTGATCACAACTTACTCCATCCATCCCACTCATCTATCTACTTCTACTCCTACTATATTTGTTCCCCCAGTATTTTAGCACCTGTTTCACTGACCAATCTCTCTACAAAACTACATATCATGCTTCTCTTAAATATTATTGCATCATTACTTTTCCTGTTTTATCATCTTACAAATTACCATACATCACTTAATCTTAGCATATTTCTTTCACTATCTGCTTCACTTCTAACCATTCAAATCACCTCACCACACCATTAATCACTTCTAGTATATATAATGACTCACCCAATCTTTACTTCATATTTAATTTACTAAACCCTCACACCTACTGCACTAAAATAATGTTAATTCCTAAAGTTAAACCAAAGCAAGCTTAAAAACATATCGATCTTCCTCTATCTTAACCACTCTGTGTGGATAGTCACCCCAACCCCAGTTCATCTTTCCATCCTGACTCCACAATAACCTCCAAAAACCTCATCCCAAGCCAAATATCCCTTCCTACTCAGCCCACCCATCTCCTTCCAAAACATGAAACATACCACCATCACCAAAACCGTCAAAACCCAACCCACATACCTCAGACTCACCCAAACTGCTTAAAATGTTTTTCCTTAAAAACTCATAACATCTATAATAAAATTTCAGAACTCCATGCCTGGATCTCCCACAATAAACCAGATATTCTTGCCATAACTGAAATATGGCTAAAACAACATATACTTGACTCTGAAATTTCACTCCCTGGTTCTAATATCATCAGGGCTGATAGAACTAAAAAATAAAGTTGGTAGAGTGGCATTACTATACCGTGACTATCTTGAAATCCTACCCTGTAATAAACTTATTCCCAAATTTCATAATGCCAAACTCCTAATCTCTCATCTTAAGCTAAATAACCAAAAACAACTCTATATTATAGTACTATACATTCCCTCAGGCAATCACGATACAACCCTGGAAAGCATCCTAAATTGGATCTCGCATACATTTTTTTAATAAAAAGATAATCCTAGATAACTTTAATTTCAAAAGGCAGATTATCTCCTCAAAACACCCATCAAAAAGCCTCAACCTATTTGGCTTGACTCAACTCATTTCCTCCACCACATGTTAATAACTGTCCCAAAAACTGTGGCTCAATTCTTGACTGGATATCAGTATCTGATTCTACAAAGTATGTCTCCAGTGGCACTCTCTCTGATTCCCTTAGCGACCACCTCCCTGTATATGTAAACAGACTCAGGGTCCAAAATGTCAAACAACACTTAACTTAGAACTCACATAACCTTACTAATTTTAACCCTGATATATTTAATAGAATCCCAAGTTCCTGTAACTGATTTATCCTGAAAAAATATTCCACTCACTGAAGCTGTTCACAAATTTAACATGCTTTTTCAGAAAATTCTCAATAGTCTGGCTCCAACTATTTTATTTATTTTATTTTATTTTACATTTGTTGACCGGGCTGGTCCAACTGGATATATGTCCATTTTCAGCAGGGGCCCGGGGAGAAAAGCTCCAACGAACACAAATAATAGTTATCTTACATGACTGATTCTAAAAATAGAGGTACACCTTTTAACAATTCTTTACATTTCTGGTTTAAGATTCTTTATACATGTAATGATTTAGGGAATAATACAGGAAGATGTTAGGAATGACATGAGGTTAATATATGAAAACACACTCTCTTTAAAGGTTAACAGAGGAGCACCTACTTGGTACAGAAAGAGTACTATGTACCCAGTGATAAGTGAGGAAGTTAGTCACTAGAACAAAACAAGTAAAGAATAACTATATTCTTTGGTTAGCCACTCATTCCAGGCATCTAATACATGAAAGAGATAAGGCTAGGAAAGAAGGGTTAAACATAGACCACTCCAAACCCTACAACACTTCAAAGAATTACATAACCGTACTAAAAGGCAGATTAACACAGACAAGAAAATATACTACAGTAACCCCTTACAAAATCAGTGTTCCAATCTAAAACCTTTTGGTCTTCTATTAATAATATACTCCATCATGGAACAACCACCACTTCTAATCATGCCGCAAATAACATTCCCCCTTAAATAGCTGCTCAATTAACACACATTTTATAGAAAGCATTAAAGCCTTTACTAAATATTTTCCACATAACAATCCTGACATGACCTCTCCTCAGACAGCAAATACCCCCTGTTTCACCCTAAAACCCATCCAGACCACCTACATCAAATCGCTTCTCCTTAAACTGAAACATTGTTCTCCTTCAGCAGATAACCTCTGAGCAGAATACCTTAAGCTAGCTTCCAGTTCCATAGCCTATCATATGTCTATTCTAATTAACAGATATGTCAAGGGATCGTACGTTCCTTTTCTTTGGAAAAAAATCTTTATCATCCCCTTCATAAAGGAGGAACCTCATATGATATAACCTACTGCCATATTATCTCCTTTCTCAAAACTTCTGGAGAAGTGCATTCACAAACAACTACTTGAACACATCCCACAGACAAAGCTTCTGACCCCACACAGCATGATTTTAGACCCATCCATAGCACTCCTACTGTATTATTAACCTTCACAGATACTATTAACAAAGCCAGAGACAAAGGGAAACTCATTTCCTCTGTATTCCTTGATCCTCTAAAGCTTTAAATTTAGTCTCTCACCAGACTCCTATGCTGTCTTCCCTAGGGCTATCACAATCCACACTACTATGGTTTAACAACAACTTATTTGATAGATACCAATCTGTTAAATGGTTCTCCACCTTTTCTTCCTTCCTTCCTGTCAATACTGGCATGCCACAGGGCTCAATTCATGGCCTTTGGTCAAATGTTAAACAACTGCTTACCATCTACAAACCACAAAGGGGTGCTGGGGTCAGTCTCTACTCCAATAATGTAGCTAGAACATGTAATAAAACTCCATATATCAATCAGGTCTATCTCACACTTTCATCTTTTCAAATCATTACTAAAAAAACTTCCTCTCTGCCTCCTGCTCCTCATCTGGGACATAGCTTCTCCTAACATCTTTCATCACCTTTTTATATCTCTGTTTAAATCATTAAATCTGTTTTTCTCTTTCTAATACTTTACTTTATTGTAGTACTTTACTATCTACTTCTAATTTAGCACCAACAAATATCCATTCCATTGCTGCTTCTCTATTAACACTTAAACTTGCTTATCCTCTCTAATACCTCACTCTAATGTTTTTCCTAAATTACTCCTACCTATCTTATTCACCACCCTTCTATCTGTAAATTCTCAGGACAACACTGTATATTAATGTTTGTGAATATCAATACAAATTATAATGACTACTATGTTATGTATACACTGTAATTGCATTATAAAATGTGTTATTGTAAATACTGATTGCATTAAATTTGTTACCTTGGAGCTTTTCTTCCTGGGGCTCTGCTGAAAAGGGCAACTCTGTCCAGTCAGACTTTCCCAGTAAACAAATGTGAATAAATAAATAACTAATAAATACATTTTACTTACACATATCAGAGAATACCATTGCATTCTTATAGGTTCATAGGTAAGTATTAGGCTAACTACCCTTGTGGGCCATTTTAAGCCTAGCCAGTTTCCCTTTTGGTGCTTGAATTAACCTTTCCCATTTGGTGCAAGACTGGCCTTACCCTTACCTTGGTTGATAATTATATATTACCCCTACTGAGAATAACTGTGATCATTCCATAGATAAGTTAAGGGGACCCATGCATGGGATAAAGCATTTAAGAGCTATCGCTGTCCATTAGTAGTACTGGGGGCAGTCCTGGAGTAAATGTTCTGTTTCCCATCCATAGATCCAAGTTGCACTTGAATATAGACAGGGACGACCTTTGTTATACATGATAGAGTCTGTTCCAAAACAGTAGTATCCTCTGTAAGATATGCATGTCTCGCCAAACCATTCTGTTGATGTTCCATGAGAGGTTTAGATATCTAGACCAAGTACTTCCGATAGGTTCATAGGTCTTTACTGGGCAAATGATCACAAGGGCCTTTTTAAGGGTTCCTATCAGTTCGGCGAAACTTCAGCAGTTTGAACACCATATGTCCAAACTGTGAAGTTTGAAAACTGGTAAGCAGACGCTCATTAGTTCTGTTCGGAAATGAAGTCAAATCAATAGTAGTACCCTCCATATGCTGTTCCAGTTTTTTATGTGGACAAAACGGAAAGACCTCTTAAAAATAGAATTTATGAGCACCTGTATGCCATTGACAGAAGAAACTTAAATAAATCATTGGCAAGACATAATGTGTTCTTTCCTGGGCATGGATTCAAGTTTTTGGTCATCGAAAAAATTTCTGCTAACATTAGGGGTGGGCCTATGGATCTGAAACTGGAGGAGAAGGAACTTGTTTGGCAATTGAAATTAAATGCCTTGGTCCCTCTGGGTTTAAATGATTTAGTTTCTATTAAGGGCGTCTTGAAATTAAAAGCTTTAGTTAGATAGTCCTATAACTATTTTTGACTTTATAGTATAATGTATTTAGGTATTCATATATAGTTGAATTTTTTGTATTTCCTATGTACTTTTATAATGGGTTACCTATTGTTAAAAGCACTGTGGCACTTTAAATTGAGGCTTGTTTTTTTATTAAGGAAATGATGTCATGATTAATAATTGTATTTAAGTGTTCTTTCTTTTTAATGATTTGTCTGAAGAAGTTTGCTTACTTTAGTAAACAAAAGCACTTACTATTATATTGTTTCCTCAGTTCCTCGTGTGGTGTTTCTTCCATTTGTTTATTGTGTTTGCAGTTTGTCATCATTTTTTATTGAGTTTACTTTGAGGTTAGAAGTTTGAACATATGGTGTTCGAACATCTGCCGTTTCGTCGAAGTGATATAGACCCCCTTTTTAAGCCTAGCCATGCATCCCAAATCTCTGACAAGTTCTGATACTCTTGATAAGTGTAAGGAGGGGATTGGGAGGTGAAACATTAACAAGCTAGGGCCTGGGAGATGAACCATTCACAGGTTGTCTGTGTCCATTAGAGACATAGGTGCCAAACCAGGACTGAATTTTCTGTTCCCCATCCAATTGTCCAGGTTGCAGTTGAATTGCATGGGGATGGGGAGCCTGTTCCAGAGATGGGGTAACCTCTGGGATACATATCTGTTTCTCCAGCAGGTCCTATTTATATCACCTGCAAGGTTTACATTTTTAGAAATGGTAACTCTGGTGCTGTATGTTTTGTGGATATGCAGGAAGCCCATCAGAGTGAGGTCTGACAATGCCCTGTATGTCAGGCATAGATCTCCCCTCAAAAGCCTGTAGAAGACAGAATACAGGAATAGAGTCCTGAGGTGGTCTTCATAGGACATTTTACTTAAGCCCTATATTCTTTTAGTGAGGAACCTCTGTGGACGTTTTAATTGTTGGATATGCCTGATTAGGTACATACCAAAGAGAGAATTGTACTCAATGATAGGGCTAATGAATGCCGAATACAGTGGAACAATGACTTCCTTGGACTTGGATGCCATACCTTTGTTTATAAGTTGTGCAACATAGAATGATTTCCTCACAACTGTAGACACGTGATGGTCAAAGGCCAGATTACTATCTATGTGTGTCACTAAGTCCCTGACTAGTGAGTCAGCTCTAAGGGATGTGTTGTCAATATGATAGTTACCAGGGGTGGATGACTTCTCGAAGGATACTATTTATGCATTTCTTGGCATTTAGTTTTAGTCCATGGCTCTGACACCAGTTGTTTGTTTGCGTCAGACCCTCCTGGAGAACATGTGTGTCAGTGTAGGATTCAGGGACAGCTCCAAATTTGCAATCCTCTACAAATTTAATCAACCAAAGGCCAATGACATTGGCCATCACTTCAGAGAAGTAAATGCCAAAAAGGACTGATCCTTGAGGGACTCCACTTGTGACTGGGTTTTTTGTAGAAGTGGATTCCCCAATTCTAACTTCCTGGGTCATGTCTTTGAGCCAGTTGGCTATCCACTGGGTGACATACGACTTTGTACCTAACCTCTTGAGTTTGTCAACAATGCTTGAGTGGGGTATTGTGTCAAATGCCTTGGCCAGGTCAAGGTAGTCAGTGTGAACCATTTGCCCTTATCCATTGCTTTGGTGAACTTCTCAAAGAAGTCCACCAGGTTGAGTAGACAAATCATCTGCCCTTGACAAAATCAAACTGGGCTGGGTTCAGTGTCTGGAGGTTTACTATAACACCATTGTTCATTTCCATGATAATTATTTCCATGGCTTTACATATAAGACTAGTGAGACTTATGGGTCTGTAGTTTTCAGGGTCTGTAGATGGCCCACCTTTGTGCAGATGGATGACTGTTGCTGTTCTCCATTCATGAGGCATGAAGCCTGTTTGGAGGCTATAGTTAAATAGCAATTCCAGAGACCCTGATAGGTCATGTTTCATGCTATTTAGAAGGCATCCTGGGATATTGTCTGGGCCCATTGATGCATTGTTCTTGGCCTTAGACAGAGAGAGAGAGAGAGCATTAACAACCTGTTCTATAGTGATAGCAGGGGGAGTTATATCTGATAGTATTTCCTGAGAGAAGGTTGAGGGGGAGAGAGGGGTAAAGCTGAAGCTGAATTTAACAGACAGTAGGATTGCTATATCTTCTGGCTCAGTATAGGTGGTTCCATTTACAATGAGCTCTGCACACAATTGTGTATTGCCTTTGAGGTTGTGGATATAACTATAAAATACCTTGTGGTTGTCCTTGGTCTGGGAGGCCAGATTCACCTGAAATTTGGCTTTGGTAGACTTTATTTGTCCTCTGAGATGTTTGTTTAGTTTGATGAGAGTGCTGTTATCCTACAGGCTGTTGTACCTCCTAATTTTTGCCATTATTTTCTTCCTTTTGTTATATATGATGTGATTCCACAAGGGTGGCTTGTTCATAGGTTCATAGGTTCATACTAGGCTATCTGCCCTGGGGCAATTATAAGCCTAGCCCGATTTTGTTTGGCTTACGCCACCCCTTGATTTGAGTATACTGTGCCCTTTTTACGGTTTAGTTTACTGTGCCTCTGTCTAATAGTGACATGGAAGTAATCCCCGGGACAAACCTACGATCCCCCATCCACTCATCAAGATTCTTCTTGAAGAGATTCATTGAGGTGCTCTGCCTAACATGAATTGGAATTCTATTCCAGAGCGAAGGGAGCCTCTGGGTTATGAATCTGTCCCTCCAGCAAGTCCTATGTATTTCTGTGCTGAGGTTCAAGTCCCTCGAGCGTGTGGCTCTAAGGGATTTAGATTTACTGAGGTGGAGCATGTCCATTAATTCTGGATTGGACATAGCTTTATATGTCAGGCATAGTTCGCCTCGAAGTAGGCGGTATGCAACTGAGTAGAGCTGGAGTTTTTTTAACCGAGCAGCATATGGCATCTGTTTGAGTCCCTTGATCAGGGGCGGCTCGTGGCATAGGGCTGCTGGACTGCAGCCCCCTCAAAAATAAAAAAAGAGAAAGAAAATGAGAAAGAAAAATGAAAAATAAAAAAAAATTATTTTCGAAATTCGCGCATGCGCATAGACCGAGTCCCGACTACTGTCAGTCCGGCCGTCCCCATAGGGGGACACAAGGAGACGTCTGTGCACTTTTACAGTGCACAGACTCGCCAGGATTATGGGACATGTCCGGACTGCAAGAGCAGCAGCAACTCGGGACAGAGCATTAGGGATCTCGGGAAGGAGCATTAGGATCTCGTCAGGTGCTTATGGTGGTGTGGTAGGGAATGCCTCAGGCTTGAACCCTGTACCCTGTATGCAGGTGTTAAAGACTTGAGTTCCCTACCCACCACCATTTGTAAAAAAATTTCAGATTTTTGCCTCATATTCGATCTGATCTGTTCCTCATAATATCTGTGGTTTGTAAATGCTGCAATGCTTGATATTTGATGGTGTAGTAGTAGCATTGTTGCCTCTCAACTGCAGGTACTTGGGTTTGATTCTTGGCTGGGGTTCCTTCTTTGTGGGGTCTGTATTTTCTCCCTGTGTTTGTGTGGGTTTGCTTTTGTGTCCTCCCATGTTACAAAGACATGTCTGCATTATTTCTTCCTGGGCCTCTGCTGAAAATTGTTTATTTGTTCCAAGTCAGACTGTCCTGATTAAAAAATGTTAAATAAAATTGACAGGCATTTGAATTTCAGACTTAAGGGTTTCTGAATTTTTAATTCCTTGCATATTTGATGGTGCAGTGGTAGTATTGTTGCCTCACAGCTATAGGTTTTCTGGTTTGATTCTTGGTTGGGGTGGCTTCTGTGTGGAGTCTGCCTCTCCTCCATGTGTTTGTGTGGATTTGCTCTGGTGCCCTGCCATTTTACAAAGACGTGTCTGCAGTTTTAATCCCTGCTGAAAATTGGTTTTGTTCTGTCCGCAGTAAAATTGACAGGCATTTGAATTTCAGACTTCAGGTTTCTGAATGTTTAATTCCTTGCATAATTGATGGTGCGGTGGTAGTATTGTTGCCTCACAGCTATAGGTTTTCTGGTTTGATTCTTGGTTGGGGTGGCTTCTGTTTGGAGTCTGCATCTCCTGCCTGTGTTTGTGTGGATTTGCTCTGGTGCCCTGCCATTTTACAAAGATGTGTCTGCAGTTTTAATCCCTCGTCTCTGCTGAAAATTGGTTTTGTTCTGTCCGCAGTAAAATTGACAGGCATTTGAATTTCAGACTTCAGGTTTCTGAATGTTTAATTCCTTGCATAATTGATGGTGCAGTGATAGTATTGTTGCCTCACAGCTATAGGTTTTCTGGTTTGATTCTTGGTTGGGGTGGCTTCTGTCTGCATCTCCTCCCTGTATTTGTGTGGATTTGCTCTGGTGCCCTGCCATTTTACAAAGACGTGTCTGCAGTATTAATCCCTCGTCTCTGCTGAAAATTGTTTTGTTCTGTCCGCAGTAAAATTGACAGGCATTTGAATTTCAGACTTCAGGTTTCTGAATGTTTAATTCCTTGCATAATTGATGGTGCGGTGGTAGTATTGTTGCCTCACAGCTATAGGTTTTCTGGTTTGATTCTTGGTTGGGGTGGCTTCTGTGTGGAGTGTGCATCTCCTGCCTGTGTTTGTGTGGATTTGCTCTGGTGCCCTGCCATTTTACAAAGATGTGTCTGCAGTTTTAATCCCTGCCTCTGCTGAAAATTGTTTTGTTCTGTCCGCAGTAAAATTGACCGGCATTTGAATTTCCAACTTCATGTTCTTCAGAATACATAGTAGCACAACCTTTTTTTTTTTAGCAATTTTCAAAGTTTATAAGATGAATATTTTAAATTTGTCCCTATTTTTGGGACTGTATTCCCCCATTATTGGCTTCGCCCAGGTTTTTGTGCTAAGGTTGACAGCTATGGCAAGAACTGAATTCACTGAATATGTTTGAGGGCTTCCTCATTACTGGGTTTGTCCAGGTGTTTTGTACTAAGAGGTTGACAGCTATGGTGAGAACTGAATTCACTAAATGATAGCCATTTAAGTTTCAGTCTTCCTCTCTTTTACAAAGCATCTGATGTGGCGTAGTGGTATGTTACTCTGATTGTTTTTTGCTCAGGGACCTTGGCAGTAAAATATATGGTGGCAACACAACATTTTATTCTAGCAACTTTCCAAGATTATACAAGCAATGTTTAATGTGTCCCTGTTTTTGGGCTTTTGACCCCCCCCCCCCAATACATTTTGGCTTTTTCCAGTTTTCTTGAGCTGCGAAGTTGAGATGCAGTTGAGTATTGAGTAGATTTTACAAGGAACTGAGAGCTGCAGGGGAATAGAAGTTTAGTGTTTTGCCAAGTTAATACTATAGCACAACAGGCTGTGTACTTGCTTTTGATGCAGAAGGTTGTGGGTTCTACTCCCACTAGGGGTAGATGCTGCCGTACTGAGAATGTTTTCCTTGGTGAAGATACTAACTATGAGTTCGTTATCAGTTTGCCATCCATTTCCTCTTGCAATATTATTACTAGCTTATCATTTTTTTAATGTAATATAGACAATTTATTCCTAAGGGGCAACAGACACTTTATATTTCGATGAAACCATGAAATATAAAGGTGATTGCTAGCAGCAACCACTTCATTAGTTACAGATTTCTTTAATGTGGAATTATTTAGATGACTGACTTCAGAGATTGTGCATATTTACTGATAATGGACTGTAGAATTGTGCATATTTACTGATAAAGGTGGACTGTAGAATTGTGCATATTTACTGATAATGGTGGACTGTGGAATTGTGCATATTTACTGATAATGGTGGACTGTGGAATTGTGCATATTTACTAATAATGGTGGACTGTGGAATTGTGTATATTTACTAATAATGGTGGACTGTGGAAGTCTGAGTAGACTTTTTATGATAAATGTTCTCAACTGGGCAGTTTTGCCATTATGGGTGCATATGGTTTGTTTCATTGCTTACTGGAAAAAATGTTCAAAACAAATTTAAAACATCCTGTAACAAGTGTACTGTATTGTACAAGGAATATAATTTTAGTACAATGAGGAAGGTGTATCAAAGAGCACATGTATGTTTCATATGCAAGGAGCCTATGATTCAAAACAGCCCAAAATTAATCTTTATCTGCCACTGGCAAAATGTATTTTCTTTGAATGTGGGTTTCAATGCTGTTTCAATGAATGTGAGTTTCAAGGGCAGAGAAGTTTTAATGCTAAGTTTTCATTGTGAGACTGCATTGCTTTGTTTAACAGATGACTTAGTGTTTGTGCTGTAAACTACAAAATAAAACTTTCAAATGAAGTCCAACTCATCATAGAAGTAAAGCAGTATGCACATTAGTGTTTATGGTAAATGGAGTGAAATAGCCAAGTATAATGGTTCATTGGAATGGCTGCAGAGGCTCCATTCAACCATTATTTTGTCAGGGGGGAAGGGCAGCAAACTCAGACAGGCCCAGCTGAACTATACCTCCCAACTGTCCAGATTTTCAAAGAATGAATAGATTTTTGCTTCTTATTTTGGTTTGTTCATAAAATTTGTAGTTTTAATTCCTAAATGATTTGCCAGAAGTCACTCTAAGTTTCAGACTTCATAACCTTCAGAAAAATGCATGTTAAAGTAAGAGCTGTTCTATCAACTGTCTCAATTTATACAAGAGCAATTTTAGTACTGTTTATATGTGCCCCAATATATTTGGCCTTGTTCAGATTTACTGCATTAACAGGTTGAGAGGTACATGCAAATAAATTGCTTTATAGAATTAGGCATAGCCAACCTCTCAACTGTCCCCAATTTTTGGCTCAAAATGTTGCTCTTCCCCTTATAATCCCTCCATAAAATAGCAATTTTGGAAGAAAACATGGAGGGTTTACAATTAAGAAATAACTGTAATAATCAAAGTTATAGATTACTTGAAATGCATGTAGATTCTTTTATATTTTGTCAGCTGCTCAAGGTAGCAGTACTAATATTAAAGTGTCCCTTCTTTGACAGGTAGCAGCTGTATTGTGTGTCTATTTTATATTTTTGCATCACGTTTTGTCCATTTTTCATAAAATTGTGTTTTTGGCAAATTAGTGACATCACTAAAGACTGAAGTTAGAAAATGACAGACATTTGAGTTTCAGATTTTATACCCTTCAGAAAATTCATACTAATGCAAGACCTATTCTATTATCTTTCTAAGTTTATTAGAGCAATATTTAAAAATTGTCCTTATTGTTGGGCCTTTGTCCCACTTCTGTGTATGGCTTTGTCCAGATTTCTTGCTCTTGAGGTTGAGAGGTATGACAAATGTGTCAGGGCCATCACAGTCAGCCAGAGAGATTTCAAATTGTGACATGCTTGTTGCACCCCACTCCCCATGTAGTGACTCTGGATGTGTCCAAGCAAGGCAAGGAGTAGTTGTATCTACCTTGGATGGGGAGGACACACTGCATAAGTACTACAGTGGCTTTTCATCTGTCCTTGATTTTGCAGAATGGTCTGGTTTCTGTCATATTTTTGTACTGTTGATTTATGCTTATTACTCAAAGTGCCTGTTGCTCTGTGTTTTTAAGTAGCAATGCTTTAATGACCATAAGGTAAGCTTGTCTGAGATCGTAAGATGCAAGTAAGCTTTAATAAGCATACTGTTAAAGAATTGCCAACATTGAAAGCCTTTCTGTTGTTGCCATGCAGAGAATACTTGACTACATAATGTATAAGCCTTGGGTATTAAAGGACAGGATTCCATTATTTTAAAAGCTCATTACACTTGTTGGAGACTTCCAGTCATCTCTACAGACTTTACCCGTAAACTAAACAGAATACCAATCATGTGTGGTCCATAACCTGTACAGTAATCCTTTAAGCAATGTATCTTGAGCTTGTTTCTTGTTTGCTTTTCATTTTTTACTTTTATCATGTTTCCCCATGAAACAAGTTGTCAGGCAGCAGGTCTTTTTGGATAAGAAACATTTTTACAAGTGGGGGCATCACATAGATTTCTACTTTCAGCATGTTACTTGGTACTTTAATAAAGCTGAATATATTATAATTAGGACTGCAGTGCAAGGAGAAGTGGTTTGAGTTGAGTGCTTCTGGTTTTTCTTATACTTGATTTTGACTGGCATTCCAGTAATGTATTTAAAAAGTAATTTATTTTTTCATGCCTCACAACCTTTTGTTTCCATCTAGATATTAAGTAAGCTGTCATGCAGCCAATGCATTGAAATATTTTTATTCTTCTACACTTATTTTTGTCTTGATTGGACTTTCATAATGATGGTTTGCCACCCAGGGCAGCGTATTTAATTAAAGTTAGTTTTTTGTGGTTTTGTGCATAGCTCCTCCCCTTTCTGGTTGACCACACCCCCTCCCCTTGACCCCACCCATTCAGCTGTCTCCTGCAGCCCCCCTGTGATTTGAAGTCACCAGCAGCCACTGCCCTTGATCCTCTTGGTGAGGTACTTTTGGGGTCTTTCTAATTGCTGCAGGTGTCGGGTAAGGTACATCCCAAAAGGGGCATTGTATTCTATGATGGGCCTGATGAGGGATGAATAAAGGGGCACGATTACCTCTCTTGATCTAGATGTGAATCGTTTCATGATTAGGTGGGCCATGTAGAAGGTCTTTCTAACCACTTTGGCAACGTGGTTGTCAAAGGAGAGATTGCTATCAACTTGGGTCCCCAGATCCCTAATTACTTTCTCTGTACTTAATGGTTTACCACCTATGTGGTAGTTTGTGGGCACATTGTTTTTGCCAAAGGGTATGACTATACACTTTTTGGCATTTAGCTTTAGACCATGGCTCTGGCACCAGTTATCTGTCTCTGTGAGACCTTTTTGAAGGATGTTTGTGTCAGCTGGAGAGTCGATTATGGCGCCCAGTTTGCAGTCATCTGCGAACTTGGTGAGCCATAGTCCTTCCACGTTGGCCTGTACCTCGGAAAAGTATATACCAAACAAGAGCGGTCCCAGGACAGAACCTTATGGGACACCACTTGTGACTGGTTTTGAGTCTGACATGGGTCCAGCAACTCTCACTCTGTGGGTTCTGTCTTTGAGCCAGTTTGCGACCCATCTTGTGACATAGGGG
Source organism: Protopterus annectens (assembly GCF_019279795.1). NCBI lineage: Eukaryota > Metazoa > Chordata > Ceratodontiformes > Protopteridae > Protopterus > Protopterus annectens. The sequence continues at coordinate 1,595,393,866 of NC_056737.1, forward strand.
TTTATATTTAAGCTGGATAGCTTATCTATGATGCCCGCATGGGGTATTGTGTCAAATGCCTTGGCTAGGTCCAAATAGGCTGTGTGGACTATCTTCCCTTCATCTATGGCTTTGGTGACTGTTTCAAAGAAGTCAACCAGGTTCAAAAGGCAGGATCTGCCCTTGACGAAGCCGAATTGGGTAGGATCTAGTGTCTGTAGGTCCCCGATGTCTTTGTTTATGAGCTCCATGATGATCCTCTCCATAGCCTTGCAGACTAAGCTAGTCAGGCTTATGGGGCGATAGTTTCCAGGGTCCGTGGAGGCTCCACCTTTGTGGAGTGGGACCACTGTTACTGTACGCCATTCTGTGGGCACATATCCTGTAGTGAGGCTGAGATTGTACAGCTGTTTTATTTGAGGGATTAGTTCTTCTTGTAGTTCATGTAGGACGCAACCCGGGACGCCATCTGGTCCCATGGAAGCAGTGTTTTTTGCTTTGGAGAGGGCAGCCTTCACCTGAACATCAGAGATGTTTGGGAGGCAGCCCCCTGCCGGGATAGACACTTGCTCTTTTGGGGGGGGAGTTTGCACTGAACCTGTCTGCCAGGATATTGGCGATGTCTGTGGGTTCAGTGTATTTTTTGTCATTTAGAATCAACTCAGAACAAGTCTGGGAGTTGTATCCCAGGTTCCTAACATAACTGAAAAAATTCTTATGATTGTCTTTAGTATCCTGTGCAATTTTTCTCTCAAAGCTGGCCTTGGAGGATTTTATGAGGGATCGTAATTTTTTGCTAGTACTGATCAGAGATGCCTTCCCTATTAGGGATTTTGCTCTATCATGTAGTATCTTCCTCCTTCTGTTGTACAGTCTATTTATGGCTGGGGTCCACCAGACTGGATGCCTGCCTTTGGATGATTGGGTCTTGGTTTTGTTTGGGATAGCATGATCCATGCATTCCTGGAGATGTCCGTAGAATGCATTTATATAGGATTCTGCAGTTTGGGCCGTAATTTCCACTGGCCCTGGGGCCTTGAAAGATTTCACTTCGGTTTTGAGAAGTGAGAAGTTCGCTTTTGAGAAGTTTTTCACTGTGGTTTTCTGGGCTGGGGGTGGGGTCGGGATGTGGATATCCAGTGAAATTAATTTATGGTCTGATCTTACCAATGAAGTATATACTTCTGGTATGGAGCATAGAGTCCCCATGTTGGCAATGATCAAGTCTAGTATGTTATCCCCTCTTGTGGGAGTGGTGACTAGTTGTTCCATAGCATTTGAGTTTATAATTTCCAGGAACCTTTGGGCTAAGGTGCTGGGGCTTGAGTAGTGCTCCCAGTCTATGTTTGGGTAGTTGAAGTCGCCCAATATAATGGTGTTCGGAGAGATCTTCATGTTCTCCAATGTTTTCAGGAAAGCCGAGGGATTCCTGACTTTGAGAGGGTGGTCTGTAGGATGCTATAAACTGAAAAGCAGTTTTGCCCACTGTTAGTTGCACATGGATGGTCTCCGATACTTCATGCAATGCCACTAACCTGGAGGTGTGGATATCCTTGATAAATATGGAAACTCCCCCTCCTTTTGTGGTTCGGTCTGGGTTTTGGGGACGAAAAGCATGATATGAGGTATAACCTGGTAGTGCTGGGGTGCTCTCTGGAGCCTTGAACCAGGTTTCTGTCACTGCACAGATATCGATGTTCTCCATACTGAGGAGAGCTTCAAGTGTGTGCATCTTGAGGTTAAGACTTCTGGCATTTAGCAGCATTACCCTTAGTTTCTTATTCCTTGTGCTGTCTATGGAGGTGGGTTTGACTTTTGAGCCTTGCCTAAAAAAGGCAGTATGGGGGTGGCCAGAGCCTTAGCCAGTAGTTCTGCACTTCTTCCTGGTCGGTACAGCTGCCTCTATGCTGCTATTATCATGCTTGTACAGGGTTGCTGTGAACAGTTCTGCATAGGTAGCAGTGTTCCCAGGGTTCATGGGGGCTTGAAATTCTGCCAGTTTATCACTCAATAGCAGCAGGTTAGCCTTAGAGTAGTTCCTGAATATTCCTGGTTTAGCTGGGAGTCCAGGTTTTATTTGTACTTCAAAGTTGAACATTTTGTGGTCTAACCTTACCAGGGAAGACATTACAGTAGGAGCTGTGCAGCTGTCTCCTGTATTAGTAAGGCCCAGATCCAGTATGGCTGCACCCTTGGTTGTTGTACTGACTATCTGGTTCTGGGAGTTTGTGTTTACAAAATCCAGGAATCTTTGTGCCTCTACATTGGGTGTCATATAGGATTCTCAGTTAATAGTAGGGTAATTAAAGTTGCCTATGAATATGGTATTGGGTTTGTGTTGCCACCTTTCGTTGTGGCTAAAACAGGACTAAGACTACACACCTTGCATCACCCGTAATCCCACCCATCCCCATCCCCTCTCATGCCCACGTTCTGCCCATTTTGTGATGTCACTATGATATCAGCTGATAGAAAATGCCCTATTTTTCTGTTCCTGATGCCTGCTTTCTGCCAATTTAGTATGCATTTTAAATCAGCCAATTTAACAAACTCTGATAGTTTGTTTCCTTTTTTGAAACAGAATACCGGAGTTTGTACAGTGTTTTCCAGACTACCGGAGAATCAATTTGATTTCCGAATAGTCTAGAAAAAAAACAGATATGTGGCATCCCTATATTGGGTAGGATGGTTAGTGTTTCTAATAAGAGGCACAGCAAAATGATAGGCATAGTTTTTATTCAAACTAAAGGGGTGGCGAAAGCCACATAACTATGGGCTAGGCTTATAAATGGGGCAGGGCAGATATAGAATATGATGAACCTATGAACCTATGAACCTATAATAAGTGTAAATGCATGGTATGTGTCTCCTGGGTCATAGAGTGGGATCTATAGCTGGCAAGGAAGTGATGTTGGATTTTGCCTATGGTGATTTGAACAGGGAACAGCTCAAATGCATTGTCCTGTTTGACCAGCCTTGAGGTATATTTATTTTTGATGTAAATAGAGACACCTCCACCTTTAGTCCCTGTCTGTGTAGTAGCTGGTGTAAATGTGTGGAAGAAATTATAACCTTGCACTGGTGGTGTACTTTCTTTAAACTTTAAATGATGTCTCAGTGACCGCATAGACATCAGCATTCTCTAGGGTGAAGAGATGTAATTTATCCTGCTGCTGTGCAGTAAATCGATCAGTACTGGGTCAGAGGGTGCCTTGCAAGCTAGACACAGGTCACCTCTTAGCAGTCTGCAGGATACAAAGCATAGTGACACGGCTTTGAGTTGGTCAATGTAGGACATATTGTTTAGATCTTGTATCCTTTTAGTAAGATATCTCTATGGGAGATTCAGTTGCATGTGCCTGGACAGATACATGCCAAAGGGGGCATTTTACTCAATGATAACTGGCCTAAGGAGGGCTAAGTAAAGGGGGCAGTGACATCCCTAGATTTAGACACAATCCCTTTGTTTATAAGCTGTGCAATATAAAATGACTTTCTTACAACAATGGACACACGCTGGTCAAACATTAGGTCACTGCCTACATAAGTTTCCAAATCCCAAACAACTAGGGTGACTCTTATGGGTGTATTGTCAATGTGGTAGTTCCTCAAGGTGGATAACTTCCCAAAGGATATGATAACGCATTTTATGTAATTTAATTTCAGTCCATGATTTTCACACCAATTTATTTGGGACAAATATCCCTGCAGAATGGCTAAGTCACTTAGAGATTCAATGACTGCTCCTAGCTTGCAGTCATCTGCAAACTCAATCAGCCATAGACTTTTGGTATTAGCTTTTACTTTGGGGAAGTAGATGACAAACAGGAGTGTTCCCAGCACAGAACCCTGGGGGACTCCATTGGTAACTGGTCTTTTTGTGGAGGCAACTTCTCCTATTTTGATTTCCTGCATCTTACTCTGAGCCAGTTGGAAATCCAGTAGGTGATGTAGGGGGTTTATTCCTAGTTTATTTAGCTTTTCTACTATGCCAGGAGGGGGGGGGGTTGTGTCAAAAGCTTTGACAGGTTGAGGTATGTCATCTGTGCCATTAAACTTTCATCTATGTTTTGGTGACCTTCTCAAAAATATCCACCAGGCTGAGTAAGCATCACCTGCCCTTGACGAATCCAGGCTTAGATGGGTCCACTGTTTGGAGGTTCCCTATGGCTTTATTGAATAGCTCCATGAAAGTGTTTCCATGGCTTTGCATATGAGGCTGGTCAGACTTATGGGTTTGTAATTCTTGAGCCAATGGAAGGTCCTCTGTTATGCAGGGGGATGATTGTAGTTGCTCTCTGTTTGCTTGGTACAAAACCTGTATGGAGCCTTTGGTTGAACAGTGTTGTTGGGGAGGTGACTAAATTATGCTTCATGCTATTTAAGATGCATCCAGGGATATTGTCAGGACACATCACTGCAGTAATTATAGCTTTTGATAGCATTTGGTCTTGTGTGATAGCTGGAGGCAAGCCAATTTTTATGTATCTCTTGAGGGACAGATGGAGGGTAGAGAGGAGTAAAGTTAGAGCTGAATTCATCAGGCAGTAGGTTTGCTATATCTTCAGTCACAGTGTAGGCAACATCATTCACAATCAGCTCAGTGTGTTGTTGCATTGTGCTTTTGAGATTACAAACATAGCTAAAAAGCCTTATGATTGTCTTTGGCTTGGGTGGCTATTTTAGCCTCAAACTTAGCTTTGGTGGATTTTATTAAGCTCCTGACTTATTTGTTTATTTCAGTGATAAGAGCTCTACCATTTTGGGAATTACTCTTTTGTCAAAATTCTCTTGCTTTCACTGTAAAGCTTGTTGATACTATGGTTATATGATGTAGGTTTGTTTTTGGTGTTTGCCCTGTGATTGTTCCAACATGGTATAGTTGCATCTATGTGGCTGTTTACATGTTGATATAGTATGGTGATGTACATGTCTAAGTATTCATGTATCACTTTTGAGTAGGTAGTTTGTCTTATAGACATTTCTAAAGGTTCCTTTGGTGGAAGAGATTTCTAGTTCAAATTTTATTTTGAAGGAGACGGCATTATGATCAGACCTAATAAGTAATAAAGATATGCAAGGGATGTTGCAAGATTCCTCCCACATTAGTAAGACAAGATCCAAGATGTTATTCACCTAGTATTGTGTTTAATACTGAGTGATTCTAGTTCCTTTTGATAGGTCTTTTGGCTTTCTTGGGTCATAGAAGGAGTTCTGTAGCTAGTACAGAACCTTTCTGATGATTATTTGGGCAAGAAGAAGCTCTAGTGAATCATGCTGCTTTATCAGCTTTGATGTGTGTCTCTTCTGGATGTGAGAGACCTCTTCCTTTTCCCCTCCTGCTCAATATCTGTTCTAAACATGTGCGAGGAGTTATAGCCCTGCATATCTGGAGTGCTCTCTTCTGTTTTAAACCATGCCTCAGTCACTACACATTTATTAATGATTAATTAATGCCTAATTTGGATTATTTTCCCCAGAATATTGCTTGTCAAGAGGCTATTTATCAAAAATTGCACTCAAGCAATCATACTGCAAAGATCTAGGGGACATGGCACTTTTGAGACTTGCATTTTAACTCACAGCAGGAGAAAAAAAATCCTTTAAAATGCCTCTAGTTTGTTGGAGCCACCTTCTACCTAAAATCCACACACAGCAAAACTTTGCTGCTTCTAAAAATATACTGATTTGGGGGAATAATTAATTATAGGAGTTAAATCTGCTAAGAAACAGTCACATTGGATTGGACTGTTATTTTAATGTTTTCACTAATAACATTTAAAAAATGTACTGATACAATGTTTATATAAAATATCTGTGGTGCTTCAATTTTTTTTAAGTTGCATAGTATGTACAATGTACTGATTAAACTGGTATCTTAGCAATGGTCAAAACCATCAAGTATAATTTCTTATACAGTAAATGAGGTCATTGTAAAGTTTTTCACCCATTTGCCTTTGATCATTGCTGAAAAGGGTTTCTGGATCAGCCCAGTTAAACAGTTAAAGGACAACGGGGTTCTATTATTAAATACTCAACTTCTCTGTCCTTCTTCTCCCTCTGTCCCTGCTATGATTAAACAGCAATACAGCATTTAAAATATTTTAAATCAACTGTTTCTCTCCACTAGAACAGTACCTTAGAGTACTGTGGTGGTTTCACTTTCAAAAAACTTTTATCCTGCCCTGGAAAAGCTTGCTGCAGTCTCTAATTCACTGACGTCATGAAGGTCAATGAATACAGGTAGTTTTCTGGCCAATTCCCTCCTCAAACTGACATCACCACAACTGTCCTAAACACCCACCCATGCTGTGATGTCACAGATCCTTGGTCCTTCCTCTACCCATACAGAAAGTAAAGGCTAGAACAAGGAAATGGTATATGAGTCAAGTCTCCTGCTGTGAGCTGTCAATCACAGCAGGTAACAGCTCAAATTACCCTTAGCACTTTGATAGCTATGGAAGTTAGGTGTGAAGGAGGATGGGAGATGAGTCAAAGTAGTACAATTCAGGCTTCACAAAAGACTGCAGTTTAGCCATTCTAAAAAGCAGCAGCAGTAAAAAAACACTTTGAAAGTATGTTCATTTGCACTGTTTGTGTTTTAAGTAGTCATTGAATGGCATGAAATGTTACTTAAAACTGGCTGACTGAAAGACAGCAGTGTATGCATGTAAAATCAATGCATTGTCTGGAGCTTTAGGAAGAAAGAGGCCTGCATGATGTAATTTTTTTTTACAGACAAGCACTGCATTGTGGGAGATCTAGAGGTATCAGGATCACTTCAAGATGCAAGACACCATGAGGTCAGACTCAGAAATTACACATAAAAATATTTAAAAACCTGTAAATAGTCCCATAGTGGTGTTAAAATGTAGGAAACACCAAACCATGAGGAAATAAACATGTTTTTTTGAGTCTGTGGTTGTGGATCTCTTTTAACAAAAATACTCACCCTGCTTTTAGTGAGCCATGAATATTTATCAAAAATAATAAAGGAACCTGCATGACCATCAATAGAACAAATCAAAATGAAGTGTTCATCTTATCACAGATCATATAATGTTAGAATATACAAACAGTAACTGGATAGTTAACAGAGCAGACGAGGACCTCGTCAAAGACGGAGAGAGAGATAGTTGGTTCATGGACACTGCGCTCAGAGACCACTCCTTTTTTATACAGATGCAGCAAGTTTCTCCCAGACATCAACACAGAGTGGAGATTTTCATCGTTGAAGGGAAGTTTTCTTCATTAACACAACCAGTGGGTTTAAAATCACCATCACCTAGTTTGGTGCCTACCTCTGCACTGTGCGAGTTGCCTGGCACTTTAATACTAAACTATAGCTTAAACTATGATCTCTCAAGGTATAGCCAATGGATTCATACCTCTCAGCCTCTTAAAGCAAGAAATCTGGACAAAGCCATAAATAAAAGTGGGACAAAGACCCCAAAATAGGGACAATTTTTAAATATTGCTCTTAAAAACTTAGAAAGTTGATAGATTTAACAGTTTTTGCATTAGCATAAATTTTCTGAAGGGTATGAACTCTGAAACTCAAATGTTTGTCATTATTTTCTAACTTCAGTCTTAAATGACTTGCCACTAGTTTGCCAGAACCACAATTTTATGGAAAATGGACGAAAAATACGAGGCAAAATTGAGAGGATTAGGGATTAGCTTTGTAGGGCCATCTGAGCACACAATGAAAGTGTATAACTCACCATCCTTTTCAAACAGCGGAGCTGTCCACACACACTACAACGTAAAGCTTGCATGTTTTGCTTAGCAAATTAATGCCCTAAAAGCAAAACTATTTTGGCTGACTTGCTAGTCAATTCCAGTTATAACTCGTACACTCAAATACTGTATCGGTATATACGCACGCACGCGCGGGGGGTGGGGGGGTTGTCAAACCGCCATGTAATATCTTAATAACTCCGTATCAAAACCCAGCGGTGGTCTACCAAATTTGTAACATTCATTAAATAGGGTTGCCAACTTTTCAAATATCCAAAGTGGGTCATCTTTTGTACAAATGTCAGATTTTGCAGGCTGAAACATACTCACGGCCATCACAAAGGACAGAATTTCACTTTTTTGCCTAAATAAAAGCATATTCTTGTAGCATTTTAGTTGCTTATTCGGTTTCTTATAACATTTAGGTGTTTCAGATACAGAATAACTGTTTCATGCAACTGTTACATAAAATATGGGAAATACTTTTGTTCTAAAATCTCAGGACATTTGCGATTTTACAGTTTATTAACTGCCCAAAGAGGGACTATCCCTCGCAAAGTGGGGCAGCTGGTATTACCACGGATGAGTTCTAAACAGCGTGCCGACGTTCACAAGCAAAGTTATGCAGAGGCATCGATTACTGGTTTCTGAGGTATCCAGACTAAATCGTTGGTCTTTTAATATATCACAACCGTCTCAGATTTTCAAGGATGTCCCCGACTTTCGCTTAAATTTTAGCACTGTCCCTCACAATACCTGGTAAAACCGATACCCTTTGGGAAAGTTTACTCAAGTAAATAATGAGAATAATTAGAGGTGCAAGCCTTTTTACCCCAGATTTTTTATTCATCTATACCCTATTATTCTGTTAACACCTCAAGTTAACAATACTAACATTTTAAAGAGTGCCCCCCCGGGTTATTTCTGGATTTGACCCCAATTCTGATGAGGTCTGTCCCCATTTAGTTGACAGTTATGGCTGTATACAACGCGAGCTGCCTACTGTCAAGTTTAAATAAGTAAACTGCACGCTAACCAGCATCACCCGTCTAAGAGTAGAATACGCTCTCCTCAATTTAACTACAACTCAGGACTCGGACTTTAACTCCCAAAAGCCTCGCGTACGCAGTCGCTTTAGGGAGTTGTAGTCTCTTGACCTTCACATGCATGGTTTCATATAATTAGCATTCAGCCTGAGAAATACTTCAACTACCACAAGGCAAAGTACTGCCATATGGCACTATCAAATATGGCTGCCCCCTGGATAGTATGATTGCGTTAAAAATATTTTTATTGACCATAATTTGATTTTAGAGAATGTGTGTCGGAACAGTAGGCCGTTTAACTAAGTAAGTGAGACGGACTCAAAACTAATAATTCAAAACAGCGGTTTTGTTTGTTGTGTAATTTGCTGATAACTTTAAGGTGTTTTAACTTTCAGTTTGTGTCAAGTTGGGTGTGCAGATGTTTATTGGTTTGTGTTTTCAGTTTTGTTAAGTGTATGGCTCTGATCTAAATTAGGGGCAACAGACAGTAATGCAAACTTCTGTAAGCGGTGTTCCAGTTTCTCCAACAACTGATCGAGTTTCTCTGCACTGTTCATTCAGGACTTTAACAACCCAGGGTAAAAGATTCGGTCAAACTTGTTTTGATTTTTTTTCATTTCACCGTTGGGGCTAAAGATTCCGTTTCTTATCAGTACATAATATAGACTTAGGTGCTGGCTGGTGGGACACATCAATCTCCATTCCGCTCCCCACCACTATCATGCTGACAAGTAATTCTGTTAATGACAACATTCTGTTTGAATGTACAATGTTTCTGAAGTTGTAGTTTCTAAATATTGTGCTGTTTGGAGTAAGATTTCTTGTACTTAACTTTCTAGCATGTCATTATATTTCAAAGTCCTTTTCTCTTTTTCTATGTGGACCAGACAACTGATATTTTTGAAAACAGTTTTATTGTTTACAAACAGCAGTGACAAAATTCCATACAACATAGAAATAAGCTGCCCCTTACAAGTACTTAATAATGCCCACCTTCCAAATCAAGGAAGGCCATATGTGATAGTCCTGATGTAAGTTTGTGTCTACCCAAGCAGTCCTCAAGACTAAGCCTTAAAGGTATACAAAGTAGACTTTGCTTGACCTGTGGTGCAACCCGCTTTGGCGAGGTTTTTGCGCTTGTTACTACTCAGCCAAGCTCCTTTTGGTCCGGCAGAGTGGTGCTAGCAGCAGAGAGGCCAAAAGAGTGACTGCTAACCTGATAAAAGTGTTTCTTTCCTGCTACTATCTGGGCGACTGTCTGATCTAGCTAAACTGCAAGTATTTCTGCTTCTTGAACTGTTTTAAACTGTTTAAAGTTGTTTTTGCACCTGCACTTTTAAAGTTTGTCCTGTTTGTTGCATTTACCTGTTGAGGCTACACACTCTGTGCGCTAGCCTATGTTAAATATTTATTGCATTTTCCTGCTGTTTGTTGCAAAACAAACAAAAAAAAAAAAACAAATAAATTATCCTTGTTTCCCTTCTTTCCTAACCTAGAGTAGTCCAAATACAGGCTTTGCTGTATTCTGGACTTTTGGAAAGTTTCTGTGTTGCCATTTCCTTTCTTGGATTAAAGGAGGCTTCTTTGTTCACCAGTGGCAGTGGGGAGCTTAGAGCAGCCTATCTATCCCTGGAGGAGTGTTCCCAGCACAAGAATCTGGTAGTCTATTGGCCATTTTGGGCCAATTTCTAGCTCTTTCAAATCCCCCTGTATAAAACCCGCTTTAGCGAGGTTTTTGCACTTGTTACTACTCAGCCAAGCTCCCCGTGGTCCTGCAGAGTGGTGCTAGCAGCAGAGAGGCTAAAAGAGCGACTGCTAACCTGATAAAAGTGTTTTTTCCTGCTACTACCTGGGCGACTGTCCGTCTAGCTAAACTGCAAATATTTCTGCTTCTTGAAATGTTTTAAACTGTCTAAAGTTGTTTTTGCACCTGCACTTTTAAAGTTTGTCCTGTTTGTTGCATTTACTTGTTGAGGCTACACACTCAAGTGCGCTAGCCTGTGTTACATATTTATTGCAATTTCCTGCTGTTTGTTGCAAAAAAAAAAAAAAAAGTTTTCTTTGTTTCCCCATCTTTCCTGACCTAGAGTAGTCCAAATACAGGCTTTGCTGTATTCTGGACTTTTGGAAAGTTCCTGTGTTGCCATTTCCTTTCTTGGATAGAGGGAGGCTTCTTTGTTCACCAGTGGCAGTGGGGAGCTTGGAGCAGTCTATCTGTCCCTGGAGGAGTGTTCCCAGCGCAGGTATCTGGTAGTCTGTTGGCTGTTTTGGGCCAATTTCTAGCTCTTTCAAGTCCGCCTGTATAAAACCCGCTGTAGCGCAGCTTTGTGTGATTTTGTGCATAGCGCGGCATCGAGCAGCGCCACTTATTTGGGTTTGAGCATTGGAACTGATCTAGTTCTCATAATAAATACCCTATTCCTACGCTAATGCCTAGCACTTGCTCACTAAAGCAATTATATAAGTCAGCACTAAAAAATTAAAAGCACTACACCCTCACAAACTCCCCTTGAGTAACTTGTTCCCCATTGGCCCTTTTTTTTCAATTATAAAGGAATTCCCAATACTATTCTAGCATGTCCAAAGGTCAGTTGTCAATCTCCTCTCCGGTCCAGCTGGTGAACCTGGGAATCTTGAGGCAATGTTACAACTGCCTAATGTACTGGAGGCTAAGCTCTCTCAACTCAGTACTGGCGTAACCAGTCAGGAGGAGAAGGAAACCACACTCACTACAATTCCAGTCTCACATAGACCTACCACGACAACAAACCAAACACATAAACACACAAAAACATACTTGGAGGCTCTAAATAAAAATCTGCCTAAGCAGCAGAGACCTCCAAAGCAGCCACCCAAGCAACCACTACCCCAAAACAAAACACGTGCAACACACAGCTCACAAAGCCAGTGTGCCGAACAGTCACAGCCCTTAAGGCTAAACAACACACCTGATACACTTGTAATAGGTGACTCTATCATCAGGCACACTGACGTCCCGCTCACCAGGCTGAACAAGGAGAAGGTCACGGTGAGCTGCCTATCGGGCGCTAGGATCCGCCACATAACACAAGAACTCAGGTCACTCCAAGGCAAGTACAAATATGACTCAGTCATTGTCCATGCTGGTGTGAATGACCTGAGCTGTACCTCCCTGGACTACATGAAAAGAGACATAGAGGAGCTCTCTGAGCATGTAGCCCAGGCCGGTATGACCCTGACCTTGAGTAGCATCTTACCCTCACCAAGAATGATGCCACAGTATGAAGACAAGATTATCAATTTCAACAATTGGCTTAAGTATTGGTGTCATTCAAAGGGGATCCAGTGCCTGTCAGCCTGGGATGACATGCTCGACAAGCCACGATGCTTCGCTAGGGACGGCTTGCACCTGCCACCCCTGGGCTTTCGGATATTGGCAAAGGTTCTTGCTACCCCCATAGTGCCTTTTTTAGGTAAGGCTCAAAAGACAACCCCACCTCCATAGGTATCACAAGGGATAAGAAACTAAGAGTAATGCTACTCAACGCCAGAAGTCTAAGCCTCAAGATGCATGCACTCGAAACGCTCCTTAGCATGGAGAACATTGATATCTGTGCAGTAACAGAAACCTGGTTCAAGGCTCTCAAGAGCACCCCAGCACTACCAGGTTATACCTCACACCATGCTTTTCGGCCCCAAAACTTGGACCGAACCACAAAAGGAGGGGGAGTATCAATATTCGTCAAAGATACCCACACCTCCAGGTTGGTGGCACAGCACAAAGCATCAGAGACTATCCATGTGCAACTAACAGTGGGTAAAACTGCCTTCCAGTTTATAGCCTGCTACAGACCACCCTCGCAAACCCAGGAACTCCTCTCGGCCTTCCTGAGAACACTGGAAAATATGAAGGTCTCTCCAAACACCATTATATTGGGTGACTTCAACTACCCAACCATAGACTGGGAGCATTACTCTAGCTCCAACACCCTAGCCCAAAGGTTCCTAGAATTTATCAACTCAAATGCTATGGAACAACTTGTTACCACTCCCACAAGAGGGTAAAACATACTGGACCTGATCATCACCAACATGGGGACTCTATGCTCCAGACCAGAAGTGTATCCCTCACTGGTAAGATCAGACCATAAACTAATCTCACTGGATATTCACATCCCGACCCCACCCCATGCCCAGAAAACCACAGTGAAAAACTTCTCTAAAGCAAATTTCACACTCCTCAAAACCGAGGTGGAATCCTTCAAAGCCCCCGGGCCTGTGGATAATACGGCCCAGACCACAAAATCCTTTATAAACGCATTCTATGAACACCTTCAGGAATGCATGGATCAGGCAATCCCAAATAAAACCAAGACCCAATCCTCCAAAGGCAGACATCCTGTCTGGTGGACCCCAGCCATAAACAAACTATACAATAGAAGGAGGAAGCTACTACATGACAGAGCAAAATCCCAAAAAGGGAAGGCATCTCTGATCAGTATTAGCAAAAAACTACCGGCACTCATAAAATCGTCTAAGGCCAGCTTCGAGAGAAAAATTGCACAGAACACTAAGGATAATCACAAGGCCTTCTTTAGTTATGTTAGGAATCTGGGTGGGAATTCCCAGATATGCTCAGAATTAGTCCAAAATGACACAAAATACAGCGAACCCACAGACATTGCCAACATCCTAGCTGACAAGTTCAGCGCAAACTCCCCCCCCCTCCCCACCAAAAGGGCTAATATCTATCCCAGCAGAGTGCTGCCCCCCTGACATCTCATATGCTCAGGTAAGAGCTGCCCTCTCCAAAGCAAGAAACACAGCATCAGTGGGACCAGACGGTGTCCTGGGCTGCGTCCTACATGAACTCCAAGAAGAGCTAAACCCAAACCTAAAACTACTGTTCAATCTCAGCCTTACTACAGGATATGTACCCAAAGAGTGGCGTACAGCAACAGTGGTCCCTCTCCACAAAGGTGGTGCCTCAACGGATCCTGGAAACTATCGCCCCATAAGTCTCACTAGCTTGGTCTGCAAAGCTATGGAAAGGATTATCATGGACCTTATAAATAAAGATATTGGGGACCTACAGGCACTGGATCCTACCCAGTTCGGCTTTGTTAAGGGCAGATTCTGCCTCTTAAACCTGGTCGATTTCTTTGAAACAGTCACCAAGGCCATTGACAAGGGGAAGGTGGTCCACACAGCCTACCTGGACCTCGCAAAAGCCTTCGATACAATACCCCACAAGGGCATTATAGATAAGCTCACCAGCTTAAATATAAACCCCTATGTCACTAGATGGGTTGCAAACTGGCTCAAGGACAGAACCCACATGGTTAGAATAGCTGGAGCCATGTCAGACTCCAAACCAGTTACAAGTGGCGTCCCACAAGGCTCAGTCTTGGGACCTCTCTTGTTCGGTATATATTTCTCGGAGGTACAGGCCAACATGGAAGGACTGTGGCTGACCAAGTTCGCAGATGACTGCAAACTGGGCGCCATAATAGACTCTCCAGCCGACACAAGCATCCTCCAAAAGGGCCTCATAGAAACAGACAACTGGTGCCAGAGCCATGGCCTCAAGCTAAACGCCAAAAAGTGTATAGTCATCCTCTTTGGCAAAAACAAAGTGCCCACAAATTACCACATAGGTGGTAATCCATTAAGTACAGAAGAAGTAATTAGGGACCTGGGGACCCTAGTTTATAGCAATCTCTCATTTGACAACCACGTGGCCAAAGTGGTTAGAAAAACATTTTATATAGCCCACCTAATCATGAAGGGATTCACATCTAGATCAGGGTAGGTCATCGTGCCTCTTTACTCATCCCTCATCAGGCCCATAATTGAGTACAATGCCCCCTTTGGGATGTACCTTACCAGACACCAGAAGCAACTGGAAAGACCCCAAAAGTACCTCACCAAGAGGCTCAAGGGGCTCAAACAGATGCTGTATGCTGCCCGGTTAAAGAAACTCCAGCTCTACTCAGTGGCATACCGCCTGCTCAGAGGCGATCTGTGCCTGACGTATAAAGCCATGTCCAACCCGGAATTAATGGACATGCTGCACCTCAGAAAATCCAAGTCCCATCGAGCTACGCGCTCGAGGGACTTAAACCTCAGCACTGAAATAAATAGGACATGCTGGAGGGACAGATTCATAACCCAGAGGCTCCCTTCACTCTGGAATAAAATCCAAGTCCAGGTTAGGCAGAGTCCCTCATTGACTCTCTTCAAGAGGAATCTTGATGAGTGGATGGGAGATCCTAGGTTTACCCCGGGTATCACTTCTGTGTCACTCTTGGACAGAGGCACAGTATACAAACCTCGAAAAAGGGCATAGCAAAATTAATTTAAAATGCACACTCTGGCTAGGCTTATAAATGCCCTAGGGCAGATAGCCTAGTATGAACCTATGAACCTATGATCATATCCCTCCAGTGAGTCTTAGTGATTTGTTGGTATAGGCCCTAGTACAGGTCTTTGTAGAGCCACTGGTTTTGCAAAGAACTAGTAGCCCAAATAGGATTGGATCTTTCATGGCTCAAAACGTGAGACACAGGTCACCTTGGAGTGGCAAGATGTGGTAATCTATTTCCAGTTGACTAATAGGAATACAGGACACAATATGGGCTCAGCTGCTGGCTGTTGAAGCATGTCAAGCCTCATTCTTTGGATCTTGAAGGCATTCTTCTGGAAACTAACTAGGCCAGATAGAAAGATTTCCTGAACATGGTGGAAACTTGGTTAATAATTCGGTGGAAACTTGGTTAATAATTCATAGATTAAGGCATACTTGTGTTCAGGCCAGAAGCCATGTTAGAACACATATTCGGCATATGCTGTGTATACCAAATGACTAACCCAAGATCTGGTGACGTCTTAAAAGTGTTCATACATTTAGAATTGTGTATATGAAATGGGAGTTTATTCCATAAACAAGCATTGTTATAAAAACAAATTTGAAATGTTTTACAAACATAGATTGCTGTCTCCTAACTATCTTGCAGAGTGAGTTGACTCCAAACCTAGCAAGATTCTTTTTTTTTTTCTAAAATGTTTTTATTCATTTTATAACCACAGTAACTTTGTATATAGTTTATTTTTTCTTGTTTCTATACTATGTCCATAACAACTAAAAAAGCAATACACATAGGAGAACATTTAATATTTCTCTAACGGATTCGACAGTTTTGTCCAAGCTATTAAATGAGTTGTGCTGTTAGCCCTTGCTTTTATAGTAGCATTCTCATTCTTACAGATGTATTTCATGAGTATATTGGGATTTCCAATTTTTAGTGACAAGTTTCCTTGCTGTAGAGAAGATAGACCATAGTAAAACTTTTGGTTTTTAGGAATGTCTTCAGGAACATTGAAAAGGATAAGGGAGTCAGAAATTATACATCTATCATTCCATAGAGCTTTACAAAGATATTTAAAGTCTAACCAAAATGGGGAAATTATTTTGCAATTAACAACCATGTGTATACAGTCAGCATCAGGGTGTCCACATCTCCAGCATTTCATTTCATCTTTCTTGTACATTATTGCTAGTCTATGTGGGGTGACAAAACATCTATGTAAACATTTCCATGTATATACATGCCAGAACAGGGAAGATGTGGATTCCTTCACTGACTGTAAACAGAGTGCTTTTCTTTTTTTTTTTTTTTTTTTTTTTTTTATCTTTTTCTGAGAATACTTGTCTTAACTTCACTTGAATAATTCCAATAAAAAACCCCATCTGTTTTGGTAAAATCATTTCTGAGAATTTTATAAATAACCGATATGTATGAAGTGTTCTTGGGAGAGCTATTAATTATTGTTGAGATTAAATCCAAGATTTTTAAGTTACTCTTATTGTATGCCTCTAATGAGGGTACGAGCTTAGTATGTATAAAATCCTTACAAGTTTGGATGTCCATCCAGTTGCAATTTTGCAAACTATATCTGCTGATCAAATAGTCTGCAGAGCTTATTTTATTAGCTGAGCAAAATTGATTCCAATATAATAGGTCACCCTCCCAGCAAGATTTGTAACTCCTCATTGTATAATGCTTTCTACACTAAGCATAATTTGGTTCTCATAAAGTGGTAGCAAATGGAAAATGAACCAAAGTGTTAGTCTTTCAAAGTAGTTAAGATCTCAAACATTACATAGATGTCTACTAAATGTTCTTTGTAATCACTAGAGTGGAATTAAATTACCCTGCAATAGGAGCAAAACATAAAATTTAAATCAATAATTGGCTTAACGTAAGTTATAAATAATTTTGTAAAAAGTAGAAAGTATAGATGATCCTCAAATATGGAAGTACGGGATTATCAAATGAGAGAGAGAAGTACTCGGGTCTCTTATAAGAATGTGTGTCTAAAGAGGAGTACCAATTATAACATCAGCTGGGAACAACTTATTTGCTACTATCCTGCACTTTTTTGCATTTAGCATGATGCCACTTTCAGTACAGCAGGCATTTGTATAGTTCAGCCCTTATTAAAGCAGGTTAGTATCTGTGAAGAATGGGTAATAGTGCTCAGCTTGCAGTCATCAGCATACTTGGGCAACTACACTTCTGGGATATTGGCTAATATGTCTGCAGAATAAAAGCTAAACAAGAGGGCCCAGCATTGATCTGTGTGGTATCCTCCAAGTTGCAGTTTTACATTAGGAGCTTTCAGCTTTCACAATTGGGGATTTGTTGGATAGTCAATTTGCAGTCCAGCAGGTAACATAGGGAGTTTTATGTTAACTATGACTAATGTTTCAGTAATATTAGCATGAAGGATAGTGTCAAAAGTGTCGGCTAGGTTGAAGACAAACAGTATGCATAGAGTCTCCAATATCCACAGCTTCTATAATCTCTTTTCAAAGAAGGCGACTTGAATTCAAGAGAGAGGACCTACCTTTCACAAAATCAAACCGAGTGGGTTCTAGATATGTTAAGTTGCTTATGTCTGCATAAATGTGTTTTGTTATGATACTTTCCATGGCCTTGCATACAAGACTGGTGAGGTTGATGGGTCTGTAATTACCTGGGTCTATAGAGGGATCACCCTTATATAGGGGAGTCACAGTGGCAGTTCTGTAGGCATTGGACACAAACCCTGACTCTAATATTGCATACCAACACTCATGAAAATGCAGCCTGGTGTGGTGTCTGGTCATGTAGTAGTAGTATTTATAGCCTTTGACAGTTCCAAAGTGATTTCAAGGGAAACTAAATTTTCAGGGGTAGTGGGGGCAACTGTGTGGGTAGGTGGGGAGCTGTCAGCACTACATTTGTTTGCAATATTTGTAACATTTGTCTGCTAGTGTGGTGGCTATATCCTTGGGTTCAAAGTATGTGATATTGTTATGGATGAGCTTAGTGCACCTTTGGACATCATCCCTAAATTCCTGACATCTGTGGTGAACTTAAGTATGTATTTTGCTTTATGTTTTCTAATAGTGCTCTAACTTTTCTTGCAGTCATGTTTTGGTATGGTGTTGAGGTAGGAGAATAGGGATTTCTTACAACTTTGTTTTTCTCCCTCTTCTTGTATGGTTTATTAATATAGACATTTGACCAGAGAGGTTTATTCCTGAATGTACTATTATATTTAGGGTGGGTTAATACAGAATTTTCTATGCGGCTGTTAAGGTGCTGGTAAAAGCAGAAGGCAAGTGTGTCAGCCCTCCCATTTGAGACCAATTTTTGTGGATTGTTGGAACCTTTGCATAGGTCTTCCACAAGCAGAAGTAGTTTTGCTCTAGAGAAGTTGATTAAGAGAATCTCATTTGGTAATGTGATGGTAACAGTAGGTCTGACAACAAAGATGATTGATTTGTGGTTAGATTTAACCGAGGATAAGATGCAAGTGTGGTTCATACAAGGGGGCTGGGTTGGTAAGGGCTATATCAAGGATATTGGAATTTTTGATAGGTAGTTTGAAAATTTGGTGCAGCACATTGGCATTAACAAAGTCTAGGAAGTGCTGAGCATATATCCACTATTCGAGGTGTAAGTGTGCTCATCATTGGTTGGATAATTGAAGTCGCCTAGCCCAAAGATATTTGGTTTGATATTTAACCTCCACTGGTATTAAGACAATTTCCATAATTTTTGTGGGAACTTTGACAGGGATCTGTAGTGAAGTAACAGTTGGATTTGTTAATAGTGATTTGGATTGTCATCTGAGGGTTGTCAGATTTGAGATGATGGTGTTTCTGACAAATACAGGTACTCCTATACAGTTACTCAAGGGTTTGAAGGTGTAATAGGCTCTAAGCCTTTGTATAGAGGGACAGCTGTCATTGCATTGAAACAATGTTTTTATTTGGCATTTGTTTACGGGGAAAGTCCCACTGGGTCATGAAGTATCCATTTTCAGCGGAGGCCCTGGGAGAAAAGCTCCAGATACACATGGTTAGACAGAATAAAAAATTAGACAGACATAAAGTCATAACACTCCAGCACAAATATGAAAACAACACAATAGTTTGTCAGAATGAGAACTTAACAGACATAATTAAGTTCTAACATTCAAGCGCAAAGTTTGAAAAACTACACATTAGTTTGAGTAAAAAAACAACAGACATAATAAAAGTCATAAAGCCTGATAATGGGAAGATGCAGCATTATTTACATAATAGATTATTCTAACAAATATTAACATTCTAGCGGTCATGAAATATGGTAACAGATGATATTGGTGAACGCGTAGGATAGTACGAGTAGAGAAGGGTAGGGTGTGATAGAGGGGATAGTATGAATAGATGTGGAAAAGGTATGAGTGTAACCTCAGGGGAGTATGTATAGAGGAAGGGAGAGTAGTGTAAGTTAATAGTGGGGATAGAGATAGTAGTAGAGGTAGAAAAAGGTATAAGAATACCTCAGCCTAGACTCATACAGGAGCAAATCCAAGCTTTTGTGAAGTATTCTTTTATAGAGTTTTTGAAGGAGTACAGGTTAGTAGAAGTTTTGATAGTAAAAGGAGGGAGTTCCTTAGTTTTGCCACAGAGCAGGAGTAAAGGCTTGGGCCTGGGGTTTTGTGAGGAGATGTTTGTCTTCAGATCTGAGATTTTTATTTGGGATACAAAAGTTGATTAATGGACTAAGACCAGGGCAAGCTAGTGGGTTATGGATGATTTTGTGTACCGTAGTAAGTTGTACGTATTTGAGGTGGAGGGGGGAATTCACGTCGTCTTGGGGAATATAGGGCTTTACAGTGACGATTTAGTGGTGTTGCATTTATGGCAAATTTGGTTACAACAGCCTTCTGTTTTTTTTCTTTGGGGAGGTCTATAAATTAGTTAGAATTCGGACCCCATATAACAGTGAGGGCAACGTCTAGGAAGTGCTGAGCATATACACTTTTTGTTTAGACTCCTAGCATTGGTTAGTGCCACCATTGTGTTATCTGAATTGGATTTTGAGTTTGCTTTGAAGGAATGTCTGTTATGGGTACTCTGCCTAAAAAAGGCACTTTTGTTAGGAGCAAAGGCTTTTTAGCCATTATTTGAAAGCCAACCAGTGTTGTGGAAGTTTGATCTGCCACCTCATCGCAGGCTAACTTGTATTGGATCGCTTTGAATGACATCAGATAGTTTGCCAGTTCTTAAAGACTGTTATCTTGGTATGTACTCAGAACCATGGCTAACTTATTTGTCACCATGTACATTTTTCCACAGACGTGGGTCCTCAACTCAAAGTTCAAGAGCTTAAGACGTGGGTCCTCAACTCTAAGTTCAAGAGCTTAAAAAAAAAAATAATCTCCTCTCCTCTGTTCCTGCAACTGTACCAAGCTGCTTGAAAATTGTAAGAAAATGTAATAAGTAATTTTCCACAGTTAATACCACGTACACTCACCTCGTGTTAAGTGCTTCAACTGAGTCATAAATACAGTGCCAGTATTCCGGTCTCACACCATTGGCCCCTGCCAGTTATGTCCCTCTGACAGCATGCAATTGAGACAACTGTGCCCTTCATGCCACCTTAGTTACTACTCTGTATCAAGGCATAATTTGGTTTTAATGGTGAGCTATTACTCAAGACCAGTGTCTTTCTTGCTTCTAACAAATGTGTAATAAGTTCCATTATGTGTCTCTACGTGCTGTTGTGGGTGGAGCACATCATGTCATTCACTCCCACATGGACCACCACTTGGTTGTCCTATCTGTCTGGCCTAAGAGACTTTAAGGCCGTTTTAACCTCACAGATCCTGGCACCAGTCAAGCATCCTACAGTTACTCTATTCTTGTCTATTCTAATGTGTGGAATCTGTATGCCTAGCAATGGAGTTACTTGTGATTAAAACATTTCCCCACGTGGAAGCAGACTTAATAGGCCTTATTGGGTAGGACTACTTTCCTGACTCTTGGATAATCTGTGTGGATTTGCAGTATGTGTGAGTGGAAAAGTAGTAGATGTTGCCTCGTATATTGGAGTATGAAATTTAATGGGTGTTGTAAGATGCTTTGACGAGTTTATCCTTACAGCTTCTAAATGAGTAATGAAAGTTTGATTCGTAGTCATAGTGGACTGATGCGATAGGTTTGCTCCATGTTTCTTAAATATTTACATCTCTCACAGATTGTACTGTCAATTGGTAGAAGCAGTGAACAGTCAGTAACCATAAATCAATTGGTACAATTATGTGAAAGAGTACTAGTTGCATTATTTTCCCCAAGTTGTTAGTGTAGAAGCTTAATTTTGTTTATGGAGCTGCTTTTTGTTTGTAGAGTTAAGGAACTAAGATGAATTAAATACCGTGTTGTAAATTTTAGTCTTACTCATTTAAGCATACTATTGAAGAGGGGTATAATTTAAGATTCTGTTACACAGCTGTTTGCGAACGCGGGTCTCCGTACTGAAGCCTAACATCCATAATACCACTAGAATCTCTGTTTAACGATAGCCTGCAGACAGGCTTTGTGTCAAATGAATGGAGAACAGAGAAAAGGTCAGCGGCCAGTACAGTAAGCACAAATCCACATAAGTCACCAGCCAATACAATAAGCACATTGTATTAGCTGGTGACTTACTGTATTCGCCGGTGACTTTCATTAAAGTTTTGTGGCTCTTTGGAAGTGTCCACTCAAGCATTCCTTTTCTCTGTTGTTGGTTATATTCAGAACACTTGTTCCATCTTGCATTTTGTTCAAATGAATGAAGGATTGCAGCAGTTATTCCTGTACATAAGGGGATGGGCTTCCACAGACCAAGGACACTACAGACCAGTGAGTTTGACTAGTCTCACGTGCAAAGCCATGGAAATAATTATCATGGCTCTAATAAACAATGATAAAGAAAACCTACAGACATTGGACCCTACCCAGTTTGGTTTTATCAAAGCAAGTTATGCCTACTTAACCTGGTAGACCTCTTCAAGAATGTCAGAAAAGATACAGATGAGGGCAGACCAGTAGACACTGTATACTTCAACCTGAACAAGACGTTCAAGACACAACCTTACTTGGGCATTTTAGATAAACTTACAGAAGTGGGCATAAACCTGTATGTAACCTGACTGCTAACTTCTTGCATCCTATCAGTAAGCCAAATGGCTAAGATAGGGGAATCCATCTTCACAAATAGGCCAGTCGCTAGCGGAGTCCCACAGGGACTGGTGCTGAGGCCTCTCTTTTTTGTTATCTACTTCCCTGAAGATGAGGCAAATGTCAAGGGTCTCTGGCTGACAAAGTATGCAGGTAACTCCAAACTAGATGTGGTCCTTGACTCCCCCTGAAGACACAAATAACTGTTCAGGAGGGCCTAACGCAGACAAACAACGGTGCCAGAGCCATGGACTAAAACTCAGTGTGAAAAAATGCATAATAATACCTTTGGAAAGACATACACCCCTGGAAATTACCACATTGATAATACACCCCTAAAAGTAGATTCAGTGGTCAGAGATTTGGAAACTAATGTTGACAGAAATATGACCTTTGGCCACCACATGTTTTTTTGTGGTGCGAAAATTGTTCTATATTGAACACCTTATAAGTAAAGGTATAGTATCCAGGTCCAAGAGGTTGTTGCTTTGTTGTACTTGTCTCATCAGACCAATCATTGAGTACAATGCACCCTTCTGCATGCACCTTTCAAACATTTGCAACAGCTTGAGAGGCCACAGAGATTGCTCACAAAAAGAATACAGGGAGTAAATAACAAGTCTTATCTGGGCCATGTCAATGCACTTGCCCTGTATTTGGTCTCTTACAGACTGCTACTTAGTTTCTATGCCTAGTCTACAAGGCATCCTGATCCCACACTGATGGATGTGTTGCACATCCGCAAGACAAATCGTATCAGAAATGCCCATTCCAAATACTCAGACCTTCTGTACAACATAAACTAGACATGTTGGAGGGATAGATATGTGTCAAAGATTAACCCTTCTTTAGAACAGCCTTCCCGTCCATGTGAAGCAAAGCTCTTCCCTAAGCCTATCCAAGTGTAAGGTAGAATAGTGGATGGGAAATCGCAAATTTACTCTTCGTTTGACAGCTCTGTACCAGAGTGGACAGGAAAAGCCTGTGAATGCTTGATGTGTATCCGTTAAATTCCTTGGGGATATTAAACATGTCAGCAGTATTTTGTTAAATTTGCGATAATGTTGGCTAGGCTTAAAATGGTCTTGTTCAGATAATCTAGTAACCACCTATGAACCTGTATTGATTTTCAGCACCTCAAGAGTTTCATTAGAGTTTTAAATTACATCAAACCACATACTACAAAAATGGATATTTTCTGTAAAAATTAATCCATAAAACTTTATAAGGGAAGCAGTGAATGCATGAGTATGTATAGTAATAAAAAGTCCGACGACAGTCCTGGGTGGTGGTGCTGTAAAGGAAGTAGATTTGAAGTACAGTTTTCTAATTGCTTGTAGTTTGTTGTTCTTGCATGCAGTCACTTTCTATGAATGTCCTCACCCATTTGCGCCTATCTTTTTGCAAGTGAGATTTACTTTTATCATTTTTGTAACATAACTTCAGTAAGTCATTTGTTGTTATCAGCACTGTACATTGTTAATATTTCTTGGGCAACCAGTTAATATATTTCCCCATCAATTCTAAATAATTAGTCTGGCCAATGACCGGCTTAAAGATTGGTTGGTGAAGTGGTACAGTTTTGAGTTTCTTAAGGAAACATAGCAAGTAAGTCATGAATCCTAGTTGTTATCAGCAACCCCCTTTCCCCCCATTTTTACATAGGGTTGGAATGTCACATAAGCATTAGGCAATGTGACCAAATCACCTCATGAGTCCTAGTATGCTTGTAGTAATTTTTAAGGGGTTGTTTAATGGAGTAGTTAAGAATGCACATTAATACTGATACTGTTCTTCTGCCATCCTTTAGACAAGTTAACACAGCTGTGTGAAGGAACTATATTCCCATTCTTTTACAGTCACACACACACACCTACCTCTACAAACCAGGGAAAGATGTTTCCAGTGTAAAAACTGGTGGTAGTTATTGCTTCCAAGGACAAAGACCCAATCTTTCTTGAGCTCTGTTTGAATAGAGAGCATTAACTGTTAGCATATAAATACGTTTTTTTAAGGTAATCAATTTGCCTACTTCTTTTATCGGTTGCAGGATAAGAACAGTTTATAGGTTAATCGGAGTGGCCACATAGTTGGCATTATTTTCATAATGTGTTTTTCTATATTTATACATATCTAGACTGACGTTATGGTGATCTATTGAAATGCTGAAGTGAAGCAGCCCAGTCAATCAGTGAAGCTGTAATGTTCAGTTAGCAGGCTTTTCGTCAGTAGGTACTACTACTATGTAGCTTGGATGCAGCAGATTCTCAGGAAAGGAATGGCACACCAGCTACTCATATTTGTCTAAGACTGAATACCTAATCCCATTTTCCCAAGCCTATTCTCCACTTCCAAAGAGAGTTGAAGTTTCTATATATCTTCTGCCAAAGTCCAACTCCAAAGTAAATGCCAAGTTGAGTAAAATGGATGGGTGAAGAATTGCGTCATAAGAGTACCACATCTTGACCAGACAGTGCTGCCCTAAAGTGTACAGATTCATATACACAATAGTCTTATAAGGCTGCAGGCAATAATGTTGGGGCAGTAGCCAGAGTACACTGTTGTACAGCTGCATCATGTGCCCTTCTGTAGTGCAGCCCATTGTATTTAAACATTTCTTCATATGACTGCATCGACAAGTAGAAGTCTACATTCATGCATTTTATAAATGCATCATTTAAAATGGTTGTCTGCAAGCAGAACATTATAGGTTGTTTTTGTATGTGTAAAATACGTCGTGCAGCTTCTTGCTAAGATAAGTAAACAAAATTGTTTCCTAGTGTTTATAGAGATATCTCTACACACAAACGCACAAATCTCTCGCACTTCTTTTTTTGCTAAGTATGACAGGTCACTGATTTGAAAAGGCCAGCACATTATACATATGTCTTTTACGTTTTCCTCATGGTAACATTTGGATGAAAATAATGAAGTAGATTGTGGTGCTGCTAGCCGGGATGGAAGTAATATTTAAAGGGACACTATGTTCAAAATTTGAGAAGGTGTGTGTATATTTGCAACTGAACTAAATTTGAGGAAGTCTGTGTGTACATATATCTATATACACATACTTATGTACACATATATATATATGTATATGTGTATATATATATATATATATATATATATATATATATATATATATATATTTATATTTATTGGCATTTGTTTACCGGGAAAATCCACTGGGCCACGAAGAGCCCATTTTCAGTGGAGGCTTGGGGAGAAATCTCCACGTGAAACACAAAAGAGAATACATAGTAAATCAAGGCATACATTATAAATATATGGATGCTGAGAGAAGAAAAGTTGCCACTTTTGTGATTTTTTGTTAAGTTTTACTGCTTTGCCGCCTACTTTTTGGCATTTTCCGGCTTGCTAAAGTTTATATCTGTAACAGTAACAGTACTTGGAACACATCTAGAGCCTGTTTACTGCATTTCCTGTGTTGCACTTAATTTAAAATCGTTTTTTTCTCTAAAAACTGCATTTTACCTGATTTTGGCCTAGCACTCAAGTGTGGGGTCATTTATTGCACTGTTGTGATTATTTTGCTGCTTGTGTATCTCTGCTACCTTTAAACTACAACAAAAAGAAAAAAAAACAAAAAAATCTTGCTTTTTTCCCACTTTCTGAAAGTTAAGAAAATTCAGTTACAGATTTGCTGTTCTGAACTGTTTGGAAGTTTCTAGAAGGCCAGTGCTTGCTTGGGCTAAAGGGAAGTCTCTGTGTTCACCAGTGGGAGTGGTTAACACTGAACAGCCTGCCTGTCCCTGGAGGAGTGGTTACTACCTAGAAGCTGTAGTTTTATTGGCCATTTTGGGTCAATTCTAAACTCCTTGATCTCTCTCTCTCTCTCTCTCTTAAAACCCTACAACTCTCTTTTTGCATGGTTTTGCGCACTGAGCAGCGTCACCTAAACAGGTTTAAACTATTCCAGGCTTCACAAAGTCTGCTCTTCACTTTTTCCCTTAGAACTGTTCAAGCTCTCAAAGTAATCACTCTGTTCTCTTTCTAAAGCCCTGCACTTGTTCAGCTCTTATAAGGAAACACTAACTAAGTAAAGCACTGCACCCTCCTTGACTTCTCATAAGTATTAGGCTCCCAATTGGTCCTTCCTGATCAAGTGAAAAATCAGTTCCCTTCCCTAATCTGATCAAGTAAAAAAACAAGTTCCCTATACTAATCTTGTATGTCCAAGGGTCCGTTTCAAGGTTACTCTCCAGTCCAGCTGGTGAATCTGGGAATTTTGAGGCAATGTTACAATTGCCTTATGTACACAGACAACCCTCTCCTCCTTCCAACAAACTCTAATACATGTGAGCGATGCAGTTACACAGCCAAACTGGAGGCAGAGCTCTCTCAACCCAAGACTGGCACAGTCAGTCAGGAGGAAAAGGTAACCACCCACACCACAAATCCAGTCTCACACAGACCAATTGCATCTGCATACCCAACACATAAACACACAAAAACATACTTGGAGGCTCTAAATAAAAATCTGCCTAAACAGCAAAGACCTCCTAAGCAGATATCAAAGCAACAGCCATCCCTCAACAATACCTACAAATCACATAACTCACAAAATCAGTGTGCCTCACAGTCACAGCCCTTAAGGCCAAACAACACACCAAATACACTTGTTATAGGGGACTGTATTGTCCGGCACACTGATGTCCCGCTCACCAGACTGAACAAGGAGAAGGTCACTGTAAGCTGCCTGTCGGGTGCCAGGATCTGCCACATAATGCAAGCACTCAGGTCACTCCAAAGCAAGTACAAGTATGACTCAGTCATTGTCCATGCTGGTGTGAATGACCTGACACGTACCTCCCTGGACTACATGAAAAGAGACATAGAGGAGCTCTCTGACTATGTAGCCCAGGCTGGTATGACCCTGACCTTGAGTAGCATCTTGCCCTCACCAAGAATGATGCCACAGTATAAAGACAAAATGATCAGTTTCAACAAATGGCTAAAGTGTTGGTGTCATTCAAAGGGGATCCAGTGTCTGTCAGCCTGGGATGACATGCTCGACAAGCCACATTGCTTCGCTAGGGATGGTTTGCACCTGTCACCCTTAGGCTTTCGTATACTGGTCAAGGCTCTTGCCACCCCCATTGTGCCTTTTTTAGGCAAGGCTCAAAGGACAAACCCACCTCCATAGACAACCCAAGGATAAAAAAACTAAAGGTAATGCTACTCAATGCCAGAAGTCTAAACCTCAAGCTGCATGCACTCGAGGCTCTCCTCAGTATGGAGAAAATCGATGTCTGTGCAGTAACAGAAACCTGGTTCAAGTCTCCTGAGAGCACCCCAGCACTACCAGGTTATAACTCATACCATGCGTTTCGGCCCGAAAACTCGGACCAAAGCACAAAAGGAGGGGGAGTATCTATATTCATCAAAGATACCTACACCTCCAGGTTAGTGGCACTGCACGAAGCATCAGAAACCATTCATGTGCAACTAACAGCGGGTAAAACTGCCTTTCAGTTTGTAGCCTGCTACAGAACACCCTCCCTATTACATGAACCCCACTTGGCATTCCTGAGAACACTGGAAAATATGAAGGTCTCTCCAAACACTATGTTATTGGGTGACTTCAACTACCCAAACATTGACTGGGAAAACTACTCGAGCCCAAACACCCTTGCCCACCGGTTCCTTGAATTTATAAACTCTAACGCAATGGAACAACTGGTCACCACTCCCATAAGAGGGGACAATATATTGGACCTGGTCACCACCAACATGGGAACTCTTATGTTCCACACCAGAGGTAAACCCCTCATTGGTAAGATCAGACCATAAACAAATTTCCCTGGACATCCATATCCCATCCCCACCCCCAGCCAAGGAAATTACTGTAAAGAATTTCTCAAAAGCCAACTTTGCACTTCTCAAGACAGAGGCGGAATCCTTCAAAGCCCCTGGGCCAGAGGATAATATAGCCCAATCCTTTACAAATGCATTCTATGAGCACCTGCAGGAATGCATGGATTGTGCTATCCTAAATAAAACCAAGACTCTCTCCTCCAAAAACAGGAGACCGTTCTGGTGGACCCCGGCCATAAATAAGCTGTACAACAGAAGGAGGAAGCTACTACATAACAGAGCAAAATCCCAAAAAGGGAAGGCATCTCTGATCAGTATTAGCAAGAAACTTCGATCCCTCATAAAATCATCAAAGGCCAGTTTCGAAAGACAAATTGCCCTAGACACTAAAGATAATCACAAGGCCTTCTTTAGTTATGTCAGGAACATGGGCAGAAACTCCCTGTTATGCTCTGAATTGTTGCATAACGGTACAAAATATACCGAACCTACAGACATAGCCAACATCCTGGCAGACAGATTCAGCATAAACCCCCCCCCCAAAGGAGCAAATGCCTATCCCAACTGAAAGTAACCTCCCTGACATCACAGATGCGCAGATGAAAGCTGCCCTCTCCAAAACAAAAAACACCGCATCTATGGGACCGGACGGTGTCCCAGGCTGTGTCTTACACAAGCTCCAAGAAGAACTGAACCCTCACATTGTCACTGTTCAGACTTAGCCTTACTACAGGATATGTACCCAAATAATGGCGTACAGCTACAGTGGTCCCACTCCACAAAGGTGGTGTCACAACGGACCCCGGAAACTATCGCCCCATAAGCCTGACTAGTCTGGTCTGTAAAGCTATGGAGCGTATTATCATGGAACTCATGAACAAAGACATTGGGAGCCTCCAGACACTGGACCCTACCCAATTCGGCTTTGTTAAGGGCAGATCTTGCCTCTTAAACCTAGTTTATTTCTTTGAAACAGTTACCAAAGCCATAGATGAGGGCAAGGTAGTCCACACAGCCTACCTGGCCCTCGCAAAAGCCTTCAACACAATACCCCACTCGGGCATCATAAATAAGCTTACCAGCTTAAATATCAACACCTATATCACAAGATGGGTTGCAAACTGGCTCAGAGATAGAACCCACATGGTCAGAATTGCAGTTGCCATGTCCGAATCCAAACCAGTTACAAGTGGCGTCCCACAGGGCTCAGTTCTGGGACCTCTCTTGTTCGGTGTATACTTCTCTGAGGTTCAGGCTAACACGGGGGGATTATGGCTGACAAAGTTCGCAGATGACTGCAAACTGGGGCCATAATCGAATCTCCAGCTGACACTTGCATCCTCCAAAAGTTCTCACAGAGACGGATGCTTGGTGCCAGAGCCACGGCCTCAAGCTAAATGCTAAAAAGGGCATAGTCATCCCTTTTGGGAAAAACAAGGTGCCCACAAATTACCACATAGGTGGTAATCCATTAAGTACGGAAGAAGTAATTGGAGATTTGGGGACCAACGTAGATAATAATCTCTCCTTTGATAATCACCTTGCCAAAGTGGTTAGAAAGACCTTCTATATAGCCCACCTTATCACGAAAGGGTTTGCATCTAGATCGAGAGGTCATTGTGCCCTTCTACTCGTCAATCATCAGGCCCATAATTGAATACAATGCCCCTTTTGGAATGTACCTTACCCGACACCTGCAGCAACTGGAGAGACCCCAAAAGTACCTCACCAAGAGGATCATGGGCTACAAACAGATGTCCTATGCAGCTCGACTAAAGAAACTCCAGCTCTACTCAGTTGCTTACCGCCTACTCAGAGGCGATCTATGCCTGACGTATAAAGCCATGTCAAACCCAGAATTAATGGACATGCTCCACCTCAAAAAATCCAAGTCCCTTAGAACTACACGCTCCAGGGACCTAAACCTCAGCACAAAAATAAATAGGACATGCTGGAGGGACAGATTCATTTCCCAGAGGCTCCCCTCACTCTGGAATAGAATCCCAATTCATGTTAGACATAGCCCCTCGCTGACCCTCTTCAAGCGAAATCTGGACGCGTGGATGGGAAATCGCAAATTCAACCCTGGGATCTCTTCTGTGTCCCTGCTAGACAGAGGCACAGTAAACCAATCTTAAAAGGGTACCTTCTGTGACCTACTTTACAGAGGCACAGTAGGCTAATCTAATAGGGAGGCGGAAGCCAAATACACTCTGGCTAGGTTATAAATGCCCTAGGGCAGATAGCCTAGTATCTACCTATGAACCTATGCAGGAGCAATGGAGGAAAAGACTGCTGACAGAAAAACACTTGGAATATATATACAACACTTGATGCATACATTATAAAAAAAACTAATACAGTGTAATAGAACTATAGTTAATGTAAAAATAAAGATGAAAATAAAAAGCTTATGTTCACACACTAGACACACCTAATATACTAAATTAATATAGTGCAACTAAAGTTGAATATAGTAATCTGAGTGAAAATAAGAGGCAATGATTACAGAAGAAGAACTGAGATTGAGGGTTAGGGAAGAAATTTAGAGGCTACAGAAATTGTAGAATAAGAAAGGAAGAATAAAAGAGAGAACATAAGGAAACATGTTGGAGGTTGTTAGTGGCAACTGAAGAAAGGGTGGAGGTAATAAAGAATGAGATCACAAGAGAATGTCATTATTAGTAATAGAAATATGAGTAGCAAAGAAAAGGGAAATAATAGAAAGGTCCTAAGGTAGAAAAAGAGAGTACAGGCAGGGTGGAGTGGGTGGAGAAGTGTCGGGAGTGATTTGTGACAGACTGGTATCAGTAAGAGTGAAAGGGTAGGTCTGCAAGAGGGTAGTGAGGCCAGCTATGTTATATGGGTTGGAGACGGTGGGATTGACAAAAAGGTGGGAGTCGGACCTGGACGTGGCAGAGTTAAGGATGTTAAAATTTGCATTGGGTGTGACGAGGATGGACAGGTTTAGGAATCAGTATATTAAAGGGTCAGCTCAGGTTGGACAGTTTGGAGACAAAGCCAGAGAGGCGAGATTGTGTTAGTTTGGACATGTGAATCACCTGAGACATACCTCTTTGGACTACATTAACAGAGGCATGATTGCGATCTCAGAATGTGTGACACAGGCAGGTATGAGCCTAACACTGATCACCATTTTACCATCTCCAAGGATGATGCCACAATACCAGCAGAAAATGATTGACTTAAACAATTGGCTTAGCTACTGGTGTCATTCTAAAGGGGTCTGATATTTGTCAGCCAGGGAGGGCATTGGTGACAGGCCATGCTGGTTTGCCAGGGTTGGTCTTTACCTGTCACCTTCAGGCTTTCAGATTTTAGCTAAGACATTATCCACCCCATAGCATCTTTTTAAGCATTACCAAAAAGACAAATCTTCCAACATAACAAAAGCTACTCGGGACAAGCTAAAGGTGTTACTGCTCAATGAGGAAGAAACTGACCTCCCCAGAAGCTCTCCTCACCCTGGAGACATGGTTCTAAGCCAGAGAAAGCACTTTGGCAGTGCATGGCTATAACTCCTTTCACACATTCTGACCACCCACTAAACATCAAAGAGCAAAAGGCAAAGGTGCATTTATCTACACAAAGGCTAACACACACCTCAATGCTGGTCAAACAATATGACGTGCTTGATCTACTCTTGTTCAGTTAACCATCCTTTACCATATTCTTGCTAGATACAGGTCCCCCATCATGAACCAGGAAACTGATACCTCATACGTGAAGTTACTAGAATCACTCCTCATCCAGCTCAATACCATACTCATGGATGAGGTTAACTATCTCTCCATTAATTGGGAGGTATACACAACCACTAACATAGGCCCAAAGATTCCTTGACTTTGTAAATTCAAAATCCCTGAACCAGCTAGTCTGAATTCATAGTAGGGGAACAAATATCTTGGATCTGGTACTCACAAATATAGGAGAGCACTGCACCCCACAAGCGTGATGTCCTCACTGCTAGGATCAGATGAGAAAGCGGTTCCCTTGAAATAAAGGTAAAACTAGTCCTCTCATTTGACCCCAAAAACTTTAAGAACTTCTCCAAGGTAAATTACCCACTTTATTAAGTGATAGCATAGCTCATTTCCAAGCTCCCCCTAATTCAGAAAACAAAGAAACGTATGCAGAGGTGTATACAAAAGCCCTGTACGACGATATGAACAACTGCATAGAAATTGCAGTACCAGACTGAGATAAACCTAGGTCAAACAGCAAAAACAATCCACCTTGGTAGACTCCTTGTATTAAGAGGTTGTCCAACAAAAGAAAAAAAATCTTGTTGAGAAGTAAGAGGGAATGTGTGCAACACAGCAGGAAGTCCCTCAAAAGTCTAAACAAGTGAATCAGGGAACTAGTCAAGTCTCTGATAGCAGACTGTGAGTTTAAAAACAGCCTCTAAAGCCAAGGATAACCATAAGACACTTTCAGTTACTGTATGTCCATAATCTTAAGAGGAACAGCCAACACCATGTGGAATTAGCATCATCTTTTCTCAACCAGAAGGTATAGGAAATATGCTGGTATAAATGCAACTCAGATTTCACCTCCCCATTACTCTAAGTTCTCCCCCAAGAAATACCCTCCACCAGTTATCACCAAAAACAGGTTGCTACTGCACTCTATAAAGCTAAAACACAGCTTCAGTGGAGCCTGATGATATACCAGGTTACCCCTTAAACAATTTAAATCGGGACTTATCAGGCCCATTAGAATCTCTAGGTAACCACTACCTCCTGGACTGGCATTGTCCTGACAGAGGTGAGGACAGCAATGGACCTCCCTCTGCATAAAGGGGCATGATCTGTTGACCAGGGAAATTACAGAACCATAAGTTTGACTAGTCATATATGTAAGGTCATGGAAAAAATAATCATGGACCTGATATGACATAGGAAACCTCCAAACACTGGACCCAATCCAATCTGGCTTTGTCAAGGGCAGGTAATGCCTAATGAATTGGGTGGATTTCTTTGAAAAATTCACCAAGGCCATGGATAAGGGTAAAACAGTACATACTGCCTACTTCAACCTGGTCAAGACATATGACTCAATTTTTCACTCTGGTATTATAAATAAACTTACAAAACTGGGCATAAAGCCCTACATCACCAGATGGATAGCCAGTTGGCTCACTGACAGGACACGTGGTTAAAATGATTGGTGCCAGAACCATGGCCTAAACCTAAATGGGGAAAAAAATGTATTACATTCTTTGGGAAGTCAAGTAACCCATAAATTACAACATAGGTTCATAGGTTGGTACTAGGCTATCGGCCCTAGGGGCTATACAAGCCTAGCCATAACAATTCCCTGGCTATTTCTTCCCACAGTATTTACTTCCCTGGACCCCTGTCTAGCAGGTTGACTGACGTGATCCCCGGGGTGAATTTCCTATCTCCCATCCAATCATCAGGGTTCCTTTTGAAGAGGGCCAAAAAGGTTGACATGTAAGGGCAGTCTGTTCCAGAGTCTGGGGAGTCTCTGGGTCAGGAACCTATTCCTCCAGCATGTTTTGTTCATTGTGATGACCAGGTTTAGATCCCTGGAGTGTGTGTCTCTGAGGGATTGGGATTTCTTTAAGTGTAGCATGTCCAACAGCTCTGGGTTTGACATGGCCTTGTATGTTAAGCAGAGATCACCTCTGAGTAGACGATATATGACAGAGTATAGGTGGAGTTTTTTTAGACTGTCAGCATAGGGCATCTGCTTCAGCAAACCCCTAATAGTATATTCAGAGTGAGAGATCTAGGTAACAGATAATCTGAACTTTAATCACCAATGATAAGAAAGTCCTTCAATGTGGCACAACCTATAAGTAAAGGTATGGTATTCAGATCCAAGGAAATTATTACTCTGCCCTCATTAGACCAATAATAGAGTACAACATGCTGGACTGACCTACATCTCTGAGATTGCTCCTTCTTTAGAACAGGCTTCCTATTCACATTCAGCAGATCCCCTCCCTAGCCCTCTGTAAATGCAATTTTGATCAATGGATGGGGAATCACAAGTTCACACTTGGGATAGTGCCTATGTTCCTTATGGTCAGGGGCAATCTGTAATGTTACAAACCCGTGCCATCCTTTTGCACCTAGGTGGAATATATTGTGTAAAATTGGTTTATGTAAGCTAAGTTTGTAACGGCTGTTAAGCTGTGCCATCCTTTTGCACCTAGGTGGAATATATTGTGTAAAATTGGTTTATGTAAGCTAAGCTTGTAACTGCTGTTAAGCTGTTTGTTTAGCAATCTCCTATGCCCGTATGCATATATATTTACATGTAAACAGTTTATCGTATACTCATTACAGCGAACCATAACTAAGTGAGCATGAGCGTAACTGCTCCATCATCCCATTGAAAAAAATGAATCTGTTTTATGCAGGGGCAAGCCCCCTTCTGTACCCCTCACACCCTGCTAGTTTATATATGCTAACTTGGAGGTCTTACTACAAAGATGATAGGACTAATTCCCCATGCTCCACTGTACTGTTACTTTTGAATGATAAAAAATCCAGTATGTGGGATCAGCTGATTTTTGATCACATAGATTTTTTGTGGTAAAAAAAGAAACGTGCAACCACCACCTGTACGTGAATTATATACACATTAAACATATAATACACACACAAGTTTAGCACTGCTGACACAATGAAATTCAATGAGATGCAAACCATGAAATGAGAAATAAAAAAAAATTGAAATGATCACAAACATAAACCACAGAGATTTTTTTTTTTATTATGTAAGTGGCACTATGGATATAACAATGGAGGTGAAATGAACTCTGACATAAAAAAATGAGAGGGGGATGTAAAAGTCTTAGTGGAGTTAGTAAAAACTGAAATAAAATGTATGTAGGGAATAAAAAGCAGTAGACATACGAAAGAAGTAATTTAAAGACAGAAACAGATTTTTTCACAATTTCAAAAAATTTAAGTATCATGCAAGAAAGCAGAACAATTACAGGATATTCTTATTTAGCAATTTGGTTAGAAATTCAAGAAAAAAGGATTATATAAAAACTGGAAAATGTATAAAGAAAATAAATGAAAAATCGATAACAAAGGGAGACAAATGATTAATCCATTTGTAGACAGATCATGTATAAATGAAAGTTTTTTTTTTATCTGAATTGGACAGCATAGTGGATGAGTTTCAAAACCAAATATAAAACATGTGGAATGGTAAAAAGAGAAGAGGGAAATAAAAAATATAAACAAGTAAGGATGCGATGGAGAAGGTAAGAAGTAACGGAGAATTTTTAATATAGGGAAGTGTACAATTTAAATCAAGAAAAGATTTAAAACATTTATATAAAAGAAGTTCATAGGTTCATAGATTTGTACTAAAAGAAGTTTTTTACTAAGGAAGAAAAAGTGGTACCATATTTCAGTGGGCTTGTAAAACAGGAAAATATTGTAATAGAGTTAAGAAAGGAGCGAAAGGAAGGAGTCGGCAAGAAATAACGGATGTAGTAAAGCAGTATATAGAAGAGAGTTTTTTTAAATAATTAAGACATAGCAGAAGGTTCAAAATTGACAAAACAAGATAATACCGAAATAGAAAAAACTGTGTTAAGAATGGTAAATTTAGAATCTGGAAAGAGTTTATATGGGAATGTCATATGTATAAAGATATGAAAGATTCCCAAAAAGAACTATTTTTTCAAGTGTTAAATGAATGGTTGGAAGAAGGATTTAGGCATGAGGAGATATGTATTGGAATGATGAAATTTATATGGAAGAAAACGACTAAAGATGATATAAGAAATTAGAGGCTGTTAGTACTTAACTCAAATTATAAAATATTTATGAAATACTACAAATACAACTGGATAAGAA
Source organism: Protopterus annectens (assembly GCF_019279795.1). Taxonomy (NCBI): domain Eukaryota; kingdom Metazoa; phylum Chordata; order Ceratodontiformes; family Protopteridae; genus Protopterus; species Protopterus annectens. The sequence goes on from NC_056737.1 coordinate 1,595,429,862, forward strand.
AGTTAAAGTATTAGAAGATACTATAGTTGGAAGGAAACAAAACAAATTCAAAAATTAATGGTAATAGGAGAAATTGTACATGATATTTGTTATAGAAAGGCAGAAGCAAAATTATGGAAGGTGGAGGTGACCTAATTGAGTAATGCATTTGATAAGATGCAGCATGACCTATATTAAATAATGAAATAATTTCAGTTAAATGAGAAACGTCTTAAGATTTTAAGACAGTATATGAAAATAATAAGCCATCCATTCAGTAACACTTTTATTTAAGTCAAGAAATAGATATAAAAAGTGGGATGAAGAGAGGATGTCCCAAGAGCAATATTTTATTTGCATTAGTTATTCATATTACTAGCTATTGCATTCATATGGCATTGGAAGAATTAGAATATAAGACAATAGATAGTATAAGGCTACCAGTCAAGTTTACTTATGCAGATTATATAATAATAATAGTAAAGACTAAACAAGGGATGGAAGAAGCAATTGAGACTTAGTTGAAGACTATAGGAGTGAGTGTAAACAGAGATGAAAGCAAAGAATTAGGAAAAGAAGGTAAGAACATTAAGTTTAATATGGAATAAATAGCATTATTAGGAATAAAATTTAGTAATGACATAGTAAAGAATAAAAAGTGAAAAGTGACAATAGTAAAACTGAGAAATATGTTTATTTTGTAAGATGTATGTTATTTTATAAGAAAAAGTTATACTTAAACTGTGTTGCTGTGAAAAAGCATATTTAGCAAGTGTGCATTTTGATTCCAGTAAAAGAAGAGAGAGGAATTTTGACAGCTGTCTTCCCCTTTATATGGGGTTCCAGGTTGAACCCAGTGAAATGAGGTATATTATATGTTAAAGAAGGAGGAAGAGGATTGGGACTGATAAATCCAGTGCTGTATGTAGCATCATTGAATTTATACAGGGTAATAAAGTGGGTTAAAGAAGGAAAATGTTCAGTAATAAGTGTAGTTATAACAGAAAAATAATGAGGAATATGGAGTTTGCTGAGGAAATTGAAGAAGAAAAGAAATGAATGGAAGAATAATGTATAAAGAGTTAAGATTATGTTGTGGAAATTAAAAATAAGAGAAGTGGAAGAAAACAGGGAAATATGGTATGAATATAATGAATATTATTGTAGCTGTTCTTGGAAAAATAGAGGATAAAAAGATAAAGGTATTAAAAACTAGAGTACAATGGTGTAAAACGTATGTTGAATGTATAAATTTTTTATGGACATTATATGCAAGTAAATTGCCAGAAGTTAATATGCCATATAAAAATAGAAGGAAAAAAATGTCATTATTGTGAGGAGACTGAAATAACAACATGTTTTGTTTGCACTGTGAAAGGGTAAAGAAATTATGGGATAAGATATGTGAAGAAAATTAGTTGGAATGCATTATGAAAATAGGAAAAAACAATATGGATATGATAGCATTTGGTTATTAGTAACAAGAGTAAGGAATTTCCAACAAAATTGATAGGAAGCTGTTTTATATAATCTGGACTATATTGAACAAAAGAATGAATGAGGTAAGGTATAACGGAAAGTGGATACTGAGATATTAAAAAAGATGATTTCGGTTGTGGAAAAAAGAGTGGGGGTCATAATGTTTAGATACTTGTATAGATGGTAATGCAAAAGATAATGATGAAAGTGTTTAAAGGGTTGAAAAATTGTAAAAAAATGTACAATATATACTAACAATGTAAATGCATGTAAATTATGTGAGTAATGTATTTAATAAAGGACCCCTACGCTTTTCGATAGGTGCTGTGTGGGATCTTTTACATCTTCCTGAACTACGACCAACTGAAGCAGATGTGGCCTCAGTTTAATGACTCGTCCAAAGGGCAGCACACTCAGGAGGGCAACCTCCTCTTTATGATATACTACATTGTTAACAATCGATGTAACTGGTATGGGAATAGAAGCCACAGCCTTTTGCACCAAAGGCAAGTATGCTACGTGACACTACACTACACTACACATTGCATGTGTGTGTATGTGTATGTATACATATATATGTATACACACATATACATATATATGAAGTACTTGTATGTATAGAAACATATGTTTGTGTGAGTGTATAATGAATAAGTAGATTATATGCCTGTGTATGCATACAAATGCAACCAGTGACTGCTCATCTTGCAATCTGCACTTGGGTAACTTTTTCACGCAAAAATAAAATCCTTTCAAGTGCGACATCTGTGCCCCAGGGAAAAAATGATTATTCAAAGTTAAGGAACAGAAAATTGGTCATATTTTATTGTAGACTCAGTAAGGGGGAAAAAAAGAATGTGACATTTATTACACACATGAAACTATCAGAAGCCTGAAACACTATAAGCCTGAAAATCAAAATCCTGAAACTATAGACTGAAAGTTCAAAATCCTGAAACTCAAAATCCTGAAAACACAAAATGGACATACTGACGTCATTGTGGCTTTGCTATTGTTAGCCCTGTGGTGTTGGGTCATGCGTTGGGTTCAGGTAAGTGTGCGGTTGGTTTTATGTTAGGGTTAGGGGCGGTTTAAGTGAGTTAGGGTTAGGGCGCAGGTTAGGCATGTATGCAATAGTGACAAATATTGGGGTTAGGGGCGGTTTAAGTGAGTTAGGGTTAGGGCGCGGGTCAGGTGAGTGTGCGATAGTGACGGACCTTAGGGTTAGGGTCAGGGTCAGTTGGTAGATATTGGTGTCTTTATAGTGACATATTAGCATTATTTGTGTTTTCAGGAATTTGAGTTTCAGAATTTTGGGCTTTCAGGATTTTGAACTTTCAGTCTATAGTTTTCAGGATTTTGATTTTCAGGCTTATAGTGTTTCAGGCTTCTGATAGGGAACCGAAAATACAGTTTTTTACAACATTCAGAGATTATTCAAAGTTAAGGAATAGAAAATTGGTCATATTTTATTGTAGACTCAGTAAGGGAGGAAAAAGAATGTGACATTTATTACACCCATGAAAATACAACATTCAGACAAAATAAATAAAAACATCTTTCTACTGCAGGCACTAGGGAACAGAATTACATGAAACTGCAAGGATCTCTGAGTGCAGTGATAGTTTTTTGCATTTCACAGTCTACAGAAACCTCTTTAAATTGTACAGTTGTTCAAACAATCAAGTGCAGTTTTTTACTGTTATCCCCATTAGTCAGGTCAAGGTGATGTTGGACCAAGTATCCTACTAAAACTGCGTCCTAGAGCAACAAAATCAAGACTTTCATCTACTAGCTCAGTCTTTTTAAACTGCATTTTTCCTTACTTATCTCTCTCAGTGGATTTGTGGCTGTTTAAGTTAAACCACTGATTTTTTTCTGTCTCTTTGCCAAGTTTACAACCTGTTTCATTCACCCTTGTTAAACTCGCTCCATTCCCTTGCCCTACTCCCAATTCCCACCTGCGTCTATATTACCTGATCGAACGTTTAGGGTAGCAAATACTTAAACGTCAATCTGGTAATATCGAAAAAATTAAAACGGCGAACAGACGATTTAACATAGGGAATGAATTCCCTTGGCCGCAAAAAAAATAAAAATTTAAACCAAAGTGAAGTGTGTGGGGGGCTGTGTCTCCCACACCCCCACAACTAAATATACCAACTCTGAGCTCGCTCTACAGTGGGGAAAGGGCCAAAATCCGCATAACAGCCAAGGGAATTCTTTCCCTGCATTAAATCGTCCATTTGCGTTTTTTTGCTTTCACTATTACCAGATCGACGTTTAGGCATTCACTAACCTAAACGTTCGATCAGGTAATAGAAACCCTTCCCACCCTTACCCCATTTATTCTTCCATAGTGCCACCCACAAATTCCTCAAACCAGTGCCATCAGTTCCCTCCAGAAGAAAGCAATAAGTAGAATTGCTCCCAATAGTAACACCCACTCATGTTTATCACCCAAGACTCTCTCTGACAGTCTTAATCCTTGCCCCCCCTTGACTATCAAGTTACATCTCTAGAGCCAACCTAGTACCCTCCTAATGTTTTCTAATCCAAATTTTCAACAAAGATAAACTCAAATTAAATAAGATGCTCCTAGCTCTAATTATTTTCTGATTCCTTCTCACTCTACCAGCTGTCATCACCAGTTCTCAAATCCACCTCCTTCAAATTCTTAAGACTTCAACCAGTCCTCACAAAGAATATCAATATCTACCCAGCCTGCCTTTCTCCATAACACCCTATCTCTACAAACTAACCATATCTGATTTATTTCTCTATCAATTTCTCAAAACTAAAGTATCCAAATTTACGATAACATACTAAACTGTCAGAAGAAAAAATTAAAACGAGTCACATCTGCCTCAGGTGATGAAAAACTTCTTTATTAGCAGCTAACCAGATTACACATCATGTTGGCCAAGATGAACTCCTCCTCCTCTGGTCAACTTGTTTACTGACATCAACTTTTATACTGTAAGCAAAACAACTTTTGTTACATTTCTGACCGTTGACAGTTGGCTATGGAAAAATACCTGTGGTAAACATGTTTACTACAAATCACTTCAAACCAACAGTTAGTATAGAATGTTCAAGAAGTACAGAATGTTCAGTTCAACAATGGTAGCTCACATTTTCCAGGACACACAGCCTGCTTCAGTAAATTAACTCTGACTCAGCCGTGCATCCTTATCCCAGGCTTTACTAAGCTATAACCAAGTCTCTTTATTCTGAAAAGCAGAAAACCGTTATTATTCAGGTTTATAAGCAATGCTGCATTTTGTTCACAGATGAGGCCCATCTTTGATAGGCATATCCCAACAAATAACATGTTCACTTTGCAAGAAGAGGAAAAAGACAAATAACAGTATGTTTTTAAAACTTTTCTCTTAACATTTCCCCCCTGAAAACACTTTTTATTTGTCTTTTTATTTCAGCAATATATGGTACAAACTTTTGCATACATTACTTCATTGGCAAGACAAACTTTTAAACTTCAAAAACATTTGCAAAAAGTCACATTTCAATGTATTCACTTTCACCAGTCTGTTGCAATTGCTGGTACATCGTCTTCGTAACAGCAGTATCAACCAGTCTTTGTAGAAGACCTCTGATACAGGGTATACAACAGCAACCACATACCACCACGATAGCCACAGCGACTCAAATGGACACCAGGAAACTGCTGATGAGATGACTCCATTTTCCAAACCACGCTTGTAGAAAGTCTGTAAAGGGATTACTTACCCCAGAGTTCTCTGCCAATTCTTCGGATAACATTTCCAAACCTTTCAAAGCTCAAGTGATACTTCCGTCAGGCGCAGTGTTGTTTGGAATGTACATACAACAGAAAGTCCCAAACATCTTGCACACTCCTCCTTCTTTGGCCAGGAGCATACCTAACGCAATTCGATTCTGCCATGCCACCTGCGAAGTGGCCTCTAGTTGTTCAGCAATTCCTTTCAGTGCATCTTTGGTATAGTTCACAAAACGCTGCTGGTTATAGTAAATGTAGTTGATCTAGTCCACATTCTTATTAGGTTGAATCCAGACAAAGATGGATGTAAAACCAGCTGCTATTTGGTTTATTGCTTTGTATTCATCAGGTACGCCTCTTGGTACGCCAATGCTATCGATGTAGACACCGCTATCGAAGGATTGCTTCGGTGCCTCTCTTTTTCTTACTCAACCACTTCGGCTTTATTTCAGGATCTCTTACGAAATTGCTTGCTGGAACTGGGAAAATGTAGAATGGCAGAATTAACTGTACAAGTGCACAAGTTCCCTTCCAGGGAATCGTAAGCCTTGATCTGAGTTTGTTGTCTCGACACAACCACCATACGTCTTCTAAACTGTGAGTTTGGTTCTCCAGAAATGGATTCTCATCACCAACATTGCAATAGTTCTGTCCCATATTGCCATAATTCTTCCCTGTGCCATCTCTGGAAATGTACATATACGAACCTGGATTAGGGAATCGCTGCAGGCGGTTTCTCAACTTTGCTTATGACTGGAAAACGCTGAGTTTCATTTTTGCATTTATCTTCAGTTTTGTTGAAGAATAATTTTAACAGACACGTTAGGTTACCTTCATCTTGCATCAATGGGACTGTCGCTAGTTGCTGTTTACCTTCAACACAAGAAACACAGTTCTCACAATGTGCCTCTCGGGTACTATATCTAACCCAAGATAACCATTCGTTATGGTGTATGAATCCAGTCTCGAGTAACTATTGTTCTTCTGTGAAGGCAAAATCTGCTTTACTTGTTGCATTTTTAAGGCTGTGTAGTTTAAGTTGGAGGGTCCCCAAAGGATCAGTTCCAATTGGAAGAGACACTCCGATTCCATAAACTCCTGAATCACTTTCTTGTGGTGACACAATGGTTATAGTAATTTCTTTGGTACCTTGGAAATGCGCAATTTTTATTCTTTGTTGCCTGCTTTTGTCTTTCTCTGGTATCACTGCACCACTTGTTTCCCATCCATTCACATCTGTTGACCACCAAACATTTGACCAGGACGTACAGTCTCTATTGCACAAGTCAAGAAATCATCATTGTTCCATTTAGAACAGTCCAAAATTCCTTCAGAAAGTTTCACCTTAAACACAGTAGTAACACCTGTTTGTGCTTGCAGCACCACCATTCCTTTTTCTCTTGCAACTGTTCCTTCTCGTATGGACATATTTACTTTCGCCACCAAAATCATCATCATGTAACAGTTCAAGTGCCAGTTGAACATGGCCATCCTCCCTAAGGACTACCTCGCGCCGTTGGTTTCTTCACTGGGTTTGAGATGAACTAACCCCTATTGGGCTAATCCCCCTTTGTAGCCAGATTTTGCGCTCAGAGGTCCGGTGGAGTTTGACCAAAATCAATGGCAGAAGGAAAAGTCTTGAGTTTTTTTACAGTGGGTGATATGAATCCACAAAGTCCTCTCAGCGATCTTTATAGCCGTAGGTGTCGAGATAAGTACTTGGTATGGGCCTTCCCACCTGGGGGATGACCAATTCTTTCTCTTCACAATTCTGATCCACACCCAGTCCCCGGGTGCCACGCTAAACAAGGCTTCATTTCTTGAATCTGCAAAGGAGTCGTTGGTTACAAGAGACTTGACATTTAGCAGCTTCTTCATATAATCTGCTAGATCCTCACCCCCCTCACGTTCCGCTGGCAACAATCCTTGCCACTGCGGGACGTAATATGGTCTCCCAAACAAAAGTTCAAATGGTGTAAGTCCTTTGTAGGAGGGTGAGATTCGCATATACAGGAGTGCCAAAGGAAGGCACGCAGTCCATGATCTATGTGTTTCTGCCATCAATTTGCGGAGTTTACTCTTCAGGACACCATTGTGTCTCTCCACCAGTCCAGCTGACTGCGGATGGTAAGCACAATGGTACTTGAGATCAATTTGAAACACTTGACCCAACTTCTGAACAACCTGGTTAACAAAATGAAACCCATTATCACTGTAAATGCGTCTTGGTAAACTAAATCGGGGAATTATTTCTGTAGTCAAAAGCTTTGCTACCGTCTGTGCATTCGGGTGCTTTACTGGAAAAGCTTCTACCCATTTAGAAAAAGCATCAATAATGACTAAACAGAAACTTTTTCCCTCTGAGGGTGTCAATTCAATAAAGTCCATACAGAGTGTGTGGAATGGATATGGAGGGGTGGGGAATGCCTGCTGAGACTTAACTCCCCCCTGAGCATGATACTTAGCACACAATAAACAAGATAAACAGAATTGCTTTGCATAAGTTGAAAACCCCTTACACCAAAACACCTTAGACACTATTTGAATCATTGTCTGTACTCCTACATGGGCAGGTCCATGGCTAACCAATGCCGCATACCTAAAAAGGTTTGAGGATAATACCATTTTGCCATCTGATGCCCTATACAACCCATCCTGTTGAGTGATACCATATTTTACCCACGACATGTTTCCTTTTGTGTTGTCAATGTTTGCATTACTTTGTGTCTCTAAGTCTAAGAGGTGTCCGGGCTCCAAATCATTGTCATGTAAAAGAAAATCATTTTCTTGAGCTGCCTTTTTTGCAGCCATATCAGCAAGGGCATTTCCCCTAGAGACAGGATCTTTTCTATTGGTATGTGCGGAACATTTACATATCGCTATCTGAAGTGGTAGTTGCACTGCATCTAACAACTGTAAAATTAAATCTCTGTGATTTATTGGTTTGCCTGTCGCAGTAACCATTCCCCTATTCTTCCATTGTTGAGCAAAAACATGTACAGTGGAGAAAGCATATTGACTATCTGTATAAATTGTCACTTTTTTACCCTCCCCTAAGGTACAAGCTCGAGTCAAAGCCACCAACTCAGCTGCTTGTGCAGAATAAATGTTTGACAATCTTTTTGCCTCCAAAACTTCAGTTTCTGTGGTGACTGCATACCCTACTAGTGTTTTTCCTACAGTGTCTTTCTTTGCTGATCCGTCTACAAACAAAACGAGATCAGAATCTACCAATGGAATATCCATTAAATCTGGTCGGGGAAGCACTTTGTCATGAATGCTGTCTAAACAAACGTGTGGAGTACCTTCTTCTGGAGTCGGCAAAAGTGTCGCCGGATTAAGAGTAGTACATCTTTCTATGGTCATATGAGGCTGTGTCAGCAGCACTGTCATACATGACAAATGTCGACTAAGAGATAAAAAGGTTATTTTATCTTGCAAAAGTATAGTAGCAACTGAGTGTGGAACCCTCAGTTGTAATGGGTGGAACAAAACTAATGATGCTGAGGCCTGTACTGCCATGGCGGCTGCCACTACAGCTTGAACACAATGCAGCAATGCCCTTGCAACAGGATCTAATCTGGAGGAGTAGAAAGCTATCGGTCTCTGTTTATCCCCGTGTACTTCTACCAGAACCGAAGTCATATATCCTCCCTTACAATCAACCATTTGTATAAACGGCTTAGAATAGTTAGGAAAACCCAAAACACAGGATCCTGTGTTTTGGGTTTTCCTATCAGTTGCTTAATTCTATTAAATGCTTGTATTGCCATATTTGTCCACTGTATATTATTCTTAGCTGCCATGGGAGTGTCATAGATTAGTGCGGTCAATGGCCTTACTTCCTCAGCATAGTTAGGGATCCAACTTCTACAAAAGTTAGTCACACCTAAAAAGGACATCATCTCCTGCTTAGTTGTAGGCATAGGTGCCTCAAAAATTGCTTGTTTTCTTTTGTTCTCCAATTGTCTACCTGCCTGCGAAATTAAATAACCCAAGTACTTTACTTGTGCTTTCCACAATTGCAACTTTTCTTTATTTACCTTATGTCCTTGCTCAGCTAAAAAACTAAGAAGGGCAAGGGTATCCCTTTTACAACTTTCCTGCATGGGTGAGGCCAACAAAATATCATCTACATACAACAGTACCTGGCTTCCCTCTAGGGGAACAAACTAAGCTAAATTCGCAGCCATTTCTTGTGCGAATATTGTCGGACTCTCACAATAACCTTGTGGCAATCTGGTGTAGGTGTATCTTTTACCTTGATAAGTGAATGCAAACCAAAATCTACTTTCCTTATGTAGTGGTATGGAGAAAAAAGCATTGCTTATATCTATGACAGAAAAATATCTGTTCTGAGGTAGTAAATCATTAAGTAATGTATAGGGGTCAGGGACCACTGGTGCTCTTGGGATCATAGCTGAATTAACTGCTTCTAAATCCTGAACAAACCTCCATGACCCATCCGGTTTCTTTACAGGAAACAACGGAGTATTGCAGGGTGAATCTGAGCATTCAACAAGAATTCCTACCTGTTTTAGCTGCTCAATAACTGGCTTAATTCCTTCCTTTGCTTATTTACTTGGCGGGTATTGGTGCTTACGAGGTCTAAAACCTGACTTTGGAGTTATACAAACTTCACCTGCTGTTTTCATCAGTCCTACATCCCCTTTACCTTTTGACCATAAATCTGCAGGCAAGGCACTTAACGCACTATCTTCCTCTTGAGTTAGAAGGATTTGTCATGCTATTTCTGTTTTGTCATCCCTGAGGTGTACGCTTGGTTGTGCCCAAGTCACCCAATTCAATCTTTGTACCTGGATCTGTTGATCTTTCAACTGACTTTCGGACATTGTGTCCCAATTCGTTACCTTTTTTGCCAAATCTAACCAATGTGTCCCCACCGCTTTAGTAATTGAAATATGTGGGCTATAACCTGAGCGATATAAAGAACTCATTTCCTTGGTCAAAGTACAGGTCACTACTGTATTACCTTGCGTATCCCAAAACATATCATTCAAAATTATCCTTGTACGTTTGTGCTTAAAGAATTCTTTATCCGGACCAGGGGCCTTCCTATAGAACATTGTACAATGCAAGTGCGCCGCAACCTGAGGTGACCCACTCCTAGATTTACTTGAAGCTAGGTTGATCAAATCTGTATCAACCCTCCCCAACCCGTCTGAAATCAAGTCCTGGCTATACCAGTAAAACAAGTCTTGTACTCCCTGTACCACCAAGCCATCCGCTAACCTTTTCGCCTCAATGCCTTTAGGTGTGGGAACTGCTGCTATTCCAAACAAATGCATCAAATCTCTTTCCAGCAAATTAACTGGACAAACTTTTGATATAATTACCCTACACCTAACAATTTGGTTTGTTTGCGGATCTGTGAACAATAGAGGACGTGACAGTGGTTCCTTATAGATTTTCCCATTTGCCGCTTTTACAAGGACAAACTCATCTGTTTCGCAGTTCGGAGGCAGAACTGCTGGACCCAAAAGTGTACGCGATGCACCTGAATCACATAAAAACTCCACTTTCTGTCCCTCAACCAAAAACACACTCATGGGTTTTTGATCTAGATGCATAGCAATACCCAAATTTGCCAGGTTTATGACTTCAAAGTCACAATCCCGCCCTTCCTTATGAGTGTTCTGACATTCATCGCAGAGTGTCTGCCTCATCAGCATCACAATAATGAATTTGGCGCCTTCCTTTACTATCATATAGTCATGCGGAGCCCTTGTTCGTAAGCTGTGGGGGATGTAGCCACTCTTCACAGTCGGCAGCGAAGTGCCCACGTCTACCGCATTTAAAACATTCTACATGTTTTAACCTTCCCTCATATTCCTCTGAATGTCCACCCGGTTCATTTAACGTGTCCCATTTTGGGCCCCCACGTTTTTTTACGCCACCACGGCGCCCTTGCCCCCTTTGGTCCTGTACCAAGAATATACCACCATCATCCCCTACTGCTAACACTTGTACTTTTTCTTTTTTAAATTGAAATGTCACTCAGCATGCCGTGCATATTCAAACAAAGGTTGCAGTCTACATGTTGTATGATCTACCATATGCTTAGTTATAAAACTACTTATCGGAGCCCTACAGCCTTTAAGAAAAGCATTTTTCAATTGCTATTCATACGGACTATCATTGGTCTGATCCTGCGGAATCATCATTCCTCAATGGTTATTGAATACTTCTGTCAATCTTACAATATAGTGATCTACAGATTCATCATAATTTTGAATGCACTGATTTATTACTGTCCAATCTGCTCTTGGACACCACTTATCAGAAATTCTCTTTAACAGATCAGTGACTCGCGTGTCTAACACCCCAGAATTATGCTTTAATGTAGTGCCGTCATCTGCCTTACATGTCCAAGTACCCAGGATTTGTCGCACTACTTGTTCTACTTCTAAACCATTTAGATAATAACTTAAATGCATACCAACTATGTCCTCAGAAAACTTTTGAAAATTAACCTTGGGATGAGGAATACCATCTGTAGCTCGTTTTATATCCTCTTTAGCCCAGGGACGATAAACTAAAATAGTTGGCTCTTGTCCAACATCCCCTGCTTGTGGGTTTGCAACTTGTATTAAGGGAAGAGCTTCTGAATAGTCAGAAAGTTTAATGGCCCAACATCCTTGCCCTGCTGGTCCTGACCTTAACTGCATAGGTTGGTCTACCTGTTGCAAAGCAATCTTGGGTACTACGGGAATTTGTGGGTAAATTGGAGGGGTCACAACACTTCCTTGAGCAGCCAATAACCCACCCTGCTGTACAGATCCCACATCTTCAGACTGATATTGAGGAGGTTCCACCGGTACGGAAGCAGCAATTTCCCCATATGGTGGGGCAGTTGCCTGCCTTTGTACCGCACAAACTGTATGCTCATCCTCCTTATCTAAAAATAAAGCTACTTTTCCACTTGGCACCAGTGATCCCTTTTGATTTATTTTTTTTTCTTGGCACTGTTTTTCTTTTATAGCTCGTTTATTTGCTTCTTCTAACCATTTTTGTGCTTGGGGAAATCCCAATTGTCTTTGCTTCTTAGTTCTAGTTCCTGCATTTCTGTTCAAATCTCTAACCAATTTTGCACAGGCATTCTTATTCAGTGTACCATCAAAATCATATTTCAACTTCCACTTTTTCAAAAATTTAACATTATTTTTATTTAAACCTTTCATATACTTAGCATCAACATTTAAACAGGCATCACTGTCACACTTGCAGCAACTCGAACCCATGTTTCTCCTAGATTTCTTACTTTAGGACTGTATCAAAGTTATTCTCCTAGATTTCTTATTTTAGGACTGTATCAAAGTTACTTTACAGGGCTTATAAAATGGGGCTATCTTAATGGGTGATCCTAACAAAATAATCTTAACAAGTAATCCTACCCACCCTTAACTAAAAATAAAACCCTCGTCGACAAGGTTAAATTAAATTAAAAGAAAACTTATTTTTCATCCTACCTGAACCAGATGAGACTCCCTTTCCCCTTTTCGTTCGGAAACCATCCCTCAGATAGGGATCAGAGAGCGGCCGGCCTCCTCTCAACAACAAATCAGTCGGAGGGCTTTCAGTCGAGGGAATCTTAAGATGGGAAACCCTCACCTGCACAGGTTTTTCGGTCTCTCTGTCGGTCTGAGCTGTATCTTCGTAGAGGTTTCCGGTCCGAAGGACCAAAATGTCAGAAGAAAAAATTCAAACGAGTCCCATCTGCCTCGGGTGATGAAAAACTTCTTTATTAGCAGCTAACCAGATTACACATGTTGGCCAAGATGACCTCCTCCTCCTCTGGTCAACTTGTTTACTGACATCAACTTTTATACTGTAAGCAAAACAACTTTTGTTACATTTCTGACCATTGGCTATGGAAAAATACCTGTGGTAAACATGTTTACTACAAATCACTTCAAACCAACAGTTAGTATAGAATGTTCAAGAAGTACAGAATGCTCAGTTCAACAATGGTAGCTCAACTTTTCCAGGACACACAGCCTGCTTCAGTAAATTAACTCTTACTCGGCCGTGTGTCCTTATCCCAGGCTTCACTAAGCTATAACCAAGTCTCTTTATTTTGAAAAGCAGAAAACAGTTATTATTCAGGTTTGTAAGCAATGCTGCATTTTGTTCACAGATGAGGCCCATCTTTGATAGGCATATCCCAACAAATAACATGTTCACTTTGCAAGAAGAGGAAAAAGACAAATAACAGTATGTTTTTAAAACTTTTCTCTTAACATAAACCAAAACCAAAATATAACTGGTCACACACTTCCCTCTGTAAAATATCAATTTCAAAAATTAGCAGAGATATTCATCTCAATCCAGGTGCCACAGTTCATAAAACCATCACTTCCAGCTCAAAAATAAACCAGTCACCTAATACATCTCAGTAAACAAAATGAACAAAAAAAAAAAACTCACCTTACTTAATATGAACCTTTTAGAAGTATATGTGCAATAAATCCATGACATACATGCCTACCTTACCACATACACTCTTGATGCAGTCATAGCTACTAAACCCTGGTTAAAGAAAGAAATAAAGGATAATGAAATCACCTCCCCAGGATACAATATACTCGAGCATGGCAGACAAAACAAGCGTGCAGGTGGTGTAGCAATCGCATGTAAAAATTCCCTAACCATCACCTTACTTCCACAGGAAATACCCATGTTTAACGATGCTGAACTTCTAATAACACTCCTAAAAATCAAAAAGAAAACTCCAGCAGCAATTTATATACCACTGGGGAAAAACATTGATACTGCCGAGAGCATCCTGTATTGGATATCCCAACAAATTAACTATGAAATTATAATACTTTTGATTGGGCAATGGTAGAGAGAGGGGGGTAGACATATTAGATACTTTAATGTAGACTGACATCTCATAAATTCCACTACCCCCACTTTCTATAAACTTTTTCAGCTTCAGACCGTTAACTACACCTACTAGAATCAATAAAACTTAAGGGAGACACTCAATATTACACTGGATTCTTACAGACATACAAGACAAACTGATAAAAAGTAGGCTGCCTCTCACATAGCACAAGTGACCACTTGCCAACATTTGTCTGACAAAAGAAACAAACAAAAAAAAAATCATGACAAAAAGGGATAAAGCCTGGAAAAAATTGATATACAAATAGAACTCAAAATGCCTTTCAGCACTTTAGACATCTTAGAAACCTTGCCAAACTGTGTGACAAGTAGGATTAGCAAAGATACTACGCTAGACTACAAGACAAATATAAAAACCCCAAACTTTTTGGGTCATCATTATGTAAACTATTCCAGCTTGGCAAAACCACCAATCCCTCTCCAAAAACGGACAGTATGACATGCTTTATTAACACACAGTTTAATTCCTACTTTGCACAAGCAATGTTATCTCTCTTAGACACTAATACACCTGCCCCCCCCTTCTACCTCTGTCCAATCAAAATCATACACAACTGTTCAGTTTTTAGTCCACTGCCTACCTTGCTCGTAAGGAAGTTGATATTTCATAGTTGATATTTAAACTAAAACTACTTCTGTAGCTGTAGACCAACTACCCATCTGACTACCTGAAAATGGCCTCAGAAGTCATAACCTTCCCTTTGTCCGTACTAATTAATAGGTCCATAGCAGAAAAATATGTCCCATCACTGTGGGAAAAAAATCCTACATCATACCCCTGCACAAAGTAGATACATTGACAGAGTTTAATAAATACAGATCAATAGCAATTCTGTCCCCCTCTCCAAAATATTAGAGAAATGCATCCATATGCAGCTGTGCAGTACCTAACCTAAGGTAACCTGCTCTCAGAAACACAACATGGCTTTAGGCCCCAGCAGAGCACAACTACTGCTCTATTACATTTTGCCAATATAATAAAGCAACATAGACACAGTGGTTTCTGTCCACCACTTTCTTCGACTTGTCAAAGGCATTTGATACTGTATTGCAGCAGCAACTGCTCTTTCAGCTCTCATCAGTAAGACTCAGATTACTCCTTGTTGTAGTTTCTTAGTTGCCTATCTGTAAGGCAACACGCCTTTAAACGGCAACAAACCTACTCATCCTTTCAACCAGTTACTACAGGTATTCATTCCCAGAACTCTATCCTTGGTCCTCTCCTATTTAATATTTTGTATACAGACTCAACATTAATATGTGCAGCCTCAACAATAAATAAGCTGTAAGACATCACCCCAAAATCTTTCTCTTCTGTTGCAACCTGGCTCAAAGAATCAAGCCTCCTCTCAACTCCAAGAAAACTTAGTTAATGCTTTTGCTTCAGATGCAGTTTTTTACCATAAAGTCTGCAAATAATACTGTCATTGAAACTTTAACTCACAGTAAACTTTAGGTGTTATAGTAGATGGACAGAATCTGATATGACCAGCATATACTGCACACTATTAAATCTCCTCACCAGAAACTAGACTCCTGTTATAGGATCAATGGATTCCTTACAGATACTGCAAGAAAAACTCTAGCCACCACCTTCTTGTTGCCAACTCTCTTGTACACTAAACTTAAACAATTTTTATGGGGGCATGGTAATTAAGGATGTTCAGGAAGGTAGTATTAAAAAAATTCAACTGCATCATCTAGACTGAGGTACTTTAGAGGATGCCAGTTACATTCTTTGAGGGATGAGATGAATGAGAGTGGGTTAAAGTTTAGTTTTTTACGTATTTGACGGTAGATGACAGGTTTAGCTTGGTATAGGTATTTTTGAGTAGGAATGTTGGGGAGTGATCACTGAGGCTATCTGATAAGCAGCCTGTTAAGTATGACTGGGGGCTCTTACTGACTAGTATCCAATCCAGGGTAGTGTGCTTGGTGGAGTTTTTATTTATCCTGGTTGGTGACTGGACTAGTTGAGTGAAGCCATGAAGGTGTACATGATGGGTTGGATTGTTGCCAGAACAGGATTGCCAGTCAAAATTGAAATCACCTAAGATGATAGTTTCTTGGGGGAGATGGTGGGTAGACCAGCTGAGGAGGTTTTCTAGGGGAGGGATGTTTTGGCCAGGTGGGAAGTAGCATCCAATTATGTTGATGGTTTTGTTTTGGTTAATTTTGAGGTTGGTATATATTATTTCTTCATTGCCTATTTGTGGAGCTGATGATTTTAAGATCTGGATGTTTAGATGCTGTTTAAATATTATAGCTACACCACCTCAGTTGCTTACCAACAATAAATATTGTTGGCAGTTATGTTTTGTGTGTGTGTGTATATATATGTATATATATATATATATATATATGTATATGTATATATATATATATATATATATATATATATATATATATATATATATATATATATACATATACATAATATATGTGTATGTGTGTGCATATACACATATATGTGCATATTGATGCCAGGTTAGAGCCACGTGTTTGTTTGTTTTTTAACCCGTGTTTCAGGCATTTGATACAATGTAAGCTGTATTTAAGGTTTGTAAAATATTTAACAGAATCTGCATTGCAGAATTGCATTGATAATGTCTTAACTGTCACAGTTGAAGTGCGTTTGTTCAACTATGTGATGTAGAAAATAAAATATCCAAGGGTGGGGGCTAAAGTTATAATTCATTTATGCTGGGGGCAGGGGGGAACAGACCTAAGATGTGAAATGCATTTTATGTGGAGCTATCGTTCTTCTCAAGCAAAATGTTAGCAAGTCATAAAATCTGTGTTGGAAGCATAAGGTATAATTCTTGTTGTTTCTCGGGAAGAATTTAATTGTCATAAGAGTTTGAGTCAAAGAACCAAAGGTCGTACACTTCAAAGAGGCTACCTGCCAGAAGAGGAAATGCAATCATTGGTATGCAGACTCATTTGCTTATAAAAGGTGGAAGATCTTGTATCTTTGAAAGAAGTGATGTAATCTGGTGTAACATTTGGAAACAAAATGATATGCAAGTCATATATCTGGAACTGAAACCATTGTAAAATCAGTCAGTCTTGCTTGGACGACCATGGTAAGCACATCTGTATGTTGCTATGAAATTTGTAATTCCGCCTTGTATGTGTTAAGCACTCCAGCGTTTCTTTAAGTAAGAGTCATGTAGGGTATTTGTCTAGCTTAGTCAGATATTTTTCTTAAAGTATCCTCTAACATCTTATTAATTCATTGCATTTTAACTTACAATATGGATTCACATACATTTAATAGAAAACCACATTCAGTTTCCATTACTGCCATCCTGCTGTGTACACATAGTGTTTTTTTTTTTTAAGCAATTTTCATTCACTCTGACATTAAATAGATTTCTCAGTTCCTAATTTGGTTTAAACTTCATTCCTCCTCATGAACATTAGTTTGCTTGTATTGTTCCCACAAATTTTGTTAATTTTTATGAAATTTGCTCTATATTTTTTTTCTAAAGTGCCAGCCCATAATTCTTGTATCTTCCTTATAATATTCAAAACTTCCATTATGATTGGCATAGATTTCGATTTTATGTTTTCTGAAAATTGCTTTTCTTGTGGTAGCCAGTAAGATTAAACTTAGTAAGCCCTTACTATATTAAGGCAATTCAGTTCTTGTATCCCAGTTCAAAACAATAATTTCCTTATTTACTGCATTTCATCCCCCCAAGTACTGTAAACAATTTTTAAAATCTGCCAACGCATTACATTCCCAAGAAACATTTTTCTCTTCCCCATCACATTTTCAGCACTTGGCTATTTACTTTGAGGAAAAATCCTTTGAAGTCTACCTGGGATATATATGTATGTGTATGGAATGGACTTGAAACGCAAAATGTTACACAGCATCAAACTTTCCTTTTCTGGATTTATAGTGTACCAGATAATATTTGCAGATAGAGCCATTAGCAAAGAATTTTTTTTAAGTATAAAGCAATTAACAGAGTGGGAAAGAGGACATTTCTGCCTGGTTCCTCTGTTCAAGCGCAGCTTGCCAGAGAGAGGGAAAGAACGAGAGAGAGAAATCTCCCGAGTTAAGTCTTGCCTCAAACCCTACATATATCCACTTTATTCACCTTTTTATTCTGTCAGGGACTGCAAATATTCATAAAATCCCATCTGATTGTATTGGGAGCTTTCTGTACATTAAGGCTCACCAACAATAGCAGTATTTTCTTACATTCCCCTTCCCTCTATATCATTGTTGTTTTATTAATGTTATTAAAGGTTTGCCTTCCCTCGATAAGGCCAGACTGCTCCATATCTATCCCTTTTGAAAACATGTTTGCCATTCTCTTGGCTAATATAGACATGAACGCTTTATAATCATTGTTTAAAATTGAAATGGGTCTGTATGAAGCCAGATCTAAAGGGTCTTTATCCTTGTGTACAGCTGCCACAGCTTTCTTCAAAGATGTTGGTATCCTTTTTCCCTTTTTTCTTTTCTTTCTTTTTTTTAATATTGTTAAAACCTTTCAGATCCATGTTCTCCACTGCATCAGTAATGTTCTGTTACAACCTACTGCATCGGTAACACCCCACTATCTAATGAGACAGTGATCAGAAATTTGGGCACCTGGGTCAATGCCCTCTACTTTAATCACCGGTTGTGCAACCATAGTTAGAATATCCTTCTGTATTGCACAGCTGATCCCCAAAGTAATTTCTTCTAAAACCAAGAAAGTTAATGTTCCCCTGTACCCTGCCTGGTTTGGACACATTATTGACTAGTGTACCCTTTGGCATGCATCTCCCTAGACATTTCAAAAAACTTAAAAATGGAATGGTTCCTTAAAAAAGGGCCTCACAAATCTTAATCTGGAGAGGCTGGAATCCCTGTCACTCTTCTGTGTCATAAAAGTTCTTGACGGAGACCTATTCCTTGCTTACCATACCCTCAAGGATGCTATTATCCATGACCTCTGTTTTCTCGGTAAGGCATATCAGTGGCCAACATTAGAACATGAGACCATCACCAACACCTCTTTTTGCATGTCAAGCAGCATGATTCCTCGACAACTTTCATATACATCTCAGACAATCGAAGGGGGGCCTTAACGTATACTCTGGGACATCCTTATTGAAAAGGGTAACAGAGCTTGAGGGTGATTATCTGCAAGGCACTCTTCCTCTGATCAAATAACCTTGCATTTTCTCTGATTCTGTTCTAACGTTCAAATTTCCATGGGAAACCAATGTGTTCCTGAATACTTCTGTTATGATTGGTTACACATTATTTTTATTTTATCTCCTCTTATCTTGGCTGTTAATTTGTGAAGCTTCATCTTCGTCTAACCTTAGCACAACCAAGTCTTCCAAAAATATTTGTGTGTGCCTTTTCTTCATTTCTCCATTTGTCTGGTTTATTAAGAGTTTCATAAAATTTCCAAAATATCTTTAATACTCTCTCTAGGGTCCCTGGTTATATTTCTTGTCATTGGATCTGTAAGTCTGGCTGCACTTATTTATGCGTTCTATCATCTAAGTCATTCTCCTAAAAGTTTTTGTGTTGTAGAGTTGTTATAAAAAAGCGCCTAAGGACAATCCTTTTAAAGTCTTCCAAATTGCCCAGATACTCCCATATTTCCATTTTAGCACTCTTCAATTGCACCTTTCCTTGTGTAGTGAAATTTCCCTTTTTCTTCATAATGTTAACCTTTGTCAAACCCTCTAAATAATTCCTATTACTTTTTTTCCCATTTCTACTATGTTGTTAAAGTTCATTTTTATTTTGTCCCACTCACTAACTATCCCTTCTGAAGTTCTATGCATCTTTTCTAATAACTCTCAAAGCTTACAAACTACCAATTCCTTAATTTCATGTCTTAGTAGAGAAGGTAGTAAAGCACCAGTGTCTCATTTTTTACATAATTAGCCTGCATATTTTATTTATTATTATTTTATTTTATTTTTTTATTTTACATTTGTTAACTAGGGGTGTCTGACTGAGCCGAAAAGTCCCTTTTTCAGCAGAAGCCCGGGGAGAAAAGCTCCACATACAAAGATTACAGATGCATTTAAATATGATACGTATACACACACATTACAATAGACATGTTTTTACAGTGGTATGCAGCACCATATTTACCGTAGTTTTTATTGGTACATGATCTGATATAGTTAAAAAATAGGTATTGATGCTTTCAATTAAATGCACATGCTTCTGTGAAAAATATTTTTGCTTAGTCCAGTTGTTATAGCTTGGGAAATAGTGTGTAATTTCTGAGTTCATGTTGCCCAAGTCACATCTTCCGTGCCCAGGAGTCAGCTTCCGATCAGGTAGTAGAACTGCAGTGGACTGAAATCACATGGCTGAAACAATTTTGATTAACAAGCACTTTGACTGAAATTCCATTTGAATGAAACTCATTTCACTGAATCACAAATGACAGAAAAGTGTAGAAGTGTGTATGCAGGTATCATTCCCGAGTATATGATTTGCTAAGGAAGTGAACATAAAAGATTCTGTAGATTGGCAGTGCCCCATGTCATGTTTCATCCCCAAATGTATAGATTGTTTGTGTTTTATGCACTATCACTGATTAACTGTGTATGGTATTTTTTTCTTTTTTTCGTGTTTGTGTAGCCATCGAGTGAATATATGTAATTAAGGGTGTGTGGGGGCGCAGAGAGGCTTGCCCCCCACCACAGAAACATATTTACTGTTTATTTTCTTATGTAGAATGCTATGATTTGTGATTCAGTCAAAAGAGTTTTCAGTCATGTGATTTTTCAGTCAACTGCAGTTCTAATATTCTCCTATATTTCAGACGTCTACCCTCTCTTGTTAGTTTTCCCCTGTTGGCCCCCATGATGCATAAATACATGCTGGTGAAATCTTCCTTCCCCACCAAAATCCCCTTACTACTAGCATTATTGCCCTTTTTTTCATTTCTGTCCTCCATCTTCATTAAAGCCAAGTACTGCTCGGGACTGATGAAACAGAATGACTCTCTTGAACTACTCCATGCCTAATTAACTCTAGGCAAGATACTCTACCACATCATTGCTAACTATAGATCCACCACCATGAACTAAGAAAAGCACACTGCCTACCTGGATTTAACTGGAATCCCTCTCCATACAGCCCAACACCTTAGTCATGAGGTGATTTCAACTATCCTTTCATCAAATGGGTGACATATACGAGCACAAACATGCTCACCCAGAGGTTCCTAAACTTTAATTAAAATGCTGTGTACCAGAAAGTCTGCATCTCCACAAGGGGCTCATATGTTCTAGACAGAGTACTCGCCAACATGGGAAGTCAGAGCACTCCCCCCTGTGTGATGCCTTCCCTAGTAAGGTCAGACCATAAAGCTGTCTTGTTCTAATTAACTATTGGACCCCCCCCCCCCCCCCACAACAAAACATTGAAGAACTTTTCCAAAGCCAAATTCAGACTACTAATCAATGGTATGGAATTTTTTTTATAACCCCCCACACTGACAGACAACAATAGTTCCATTGCAGAGGTGTACTCAGATGCCCTATATAAACACTTAAACCGCTGTACAGACTTGGCTGTACCTGACCAGATCAAAACCAGGTCCTTCTGAAAAAATAAGCAACCCTGTTCGACCTCAGGTGTAAACAGGTTATATAACAAGAGAAGAAACCAATATCTAAGAATAAGAGGGAACTTACTCAGAAGAGGAAGAATTCCCTCCTCAGCCTGAAAAAGCAAATCAGAAATCTCGTGAAATCCTCTAAAGCTAAGTATGAAGCAAAAATAGCATCCCTAGCTAAGGCTAATCATAAGTATTCTTTAATTATGTCTGATATCTAAAAGGGAATGCCCAGCTTTATGCAGAACTGGTAATAGATTGGTACAAACTTCACCCCATCCCCCTGGACCCATCAGCCATATCCCAAAGCATACCCAACACTAGTCCTCTGCCTAGGATCTCTAGAGATCAGGTCGTACCTGTGCTCTGCAAGGTCAAAAACACAGTCTCAGTGGGACCAGATAACATCCCAGGATGTTTATTAATCTAAATCAGGACCTCGTAGACCCACATAGCACTCTGTTTAACCATCGCCTGAGAACTAGTTTTGTTCCAGAGGAGTGGAGAACAGCAAAGGTAATACCTTGCACAAAAGGGGGCCATCAACAGACCCTGGGAACTGTAGACCTATAAGTCTAACCATTCTTATCTGCAAGGTCATGGAAAGAATTATCATGGACCTTAACAAGGACATAGGTGACATTCAAACTCTGACCCATCCCGACTTGGCTTCTTTAAGGGTAGATAATGCTTATTAAACCTTGCAGACTTCTTCAGGGAAGCCACCAAAGCCCTGGATGAAGGTAAGTTAGTGCATACTGCCTTTCTTGACCTGGCCAAGGCTTTTGATACAATCCTTCTCTCTGGTATCCGTGGAAAACTCTTTCAGTTGGGGATTAGCCCTTATGATCATCCATGTGCAACTAACATCGGGCAAATCTGCAATGCAAAGTGTGGCCTGCTACAGATTACCCTCCATGATCCAGGACCACCACTCCACCTTTCTGGAGACACTGGAAAACATGAAGGTCCTACTGAACACCCTGATATTGGGTGATTTCAATTACCCTACCATTCACTGGGAAAACTGCTCGAGTACAAATTCCTAGGCCCAGCACTTCCTGGAATTTATCAACTCAAATACCCTGGATCAACTGGTAAACTCCCCTAACAAAGGTGAAAACATATTGGACCTGGTCATCACCAACATAGGCGACAGGTGTTCCGCACCAGAGGTCAACCTGTCACTGGTTAGATCAGACCATAAACTAATCACTCTGGATGTCCACACCCCACCATCACCCCCAACTAAGGAAACCACAGTAAAAAAACTTTTCTAAAGCAAACTTCACCTTACTTAAGACAGAGGTGGTAAGTTTCACAGCCCCCACGCTAAAGGATAACGCTGCCCAAGATGCAGAAACCTTTACAAATGCACTCTATGAGCACATGCAAGGATGCATGAATCGTGCCATCCCTAGCAAAACCAAGACTCACTCCTCCAAGAGAAGGAAAGCAGTTTGGTGGACCCCTGCAATAAACAGGCTATATAATAGGAGGAGGAAACTAGTTCAGAAAAAAATCAAATCCCAAGAAGGAAAGACATCCCTGATCAGTATCAGTAAGAAACTGTCCCTCATGAAATCATCCAAGGCTAACTTCAAAAGAAAAATAGCCAAGGATTGAAAAGATAACCACAAAGCCTTCTTTAGCTATGTTAAGAATCTAAGTGGCAACTCTCAGATATGCACTGAACTAGTGCAAAATAGCACAAAATATCCTGAACCTACTGATACTGCCAACATCCTGGCAGATTCAGTGCAACCCCCCCCCCCATCTCCAAAAGGGCCCACAACAATACCGGAAAAATGTAGTGTCCCAAAACTCACAGACGCACAGGTGAAAACAGCCCTTTCAAAAGCCAAAAACACAGTGTCAGTGGGACCAGATGGTGTCCCAGGCTGCATCTTGCACGAGCTACAGAACGAACTAACCCCCCACCTAAACACGCTGTTCATCCTCAGCTTCTCTACAGGCTATGTGCCCATAGAATGGCACACAGCAACGGTTATTCCTCTCTATAAAGGAGGGACCACAACTGACCCTGGTAACTATCGCCCCATAAGCCTGACTAGCCTGGTCTGCAAGGCTATGGAACTCCTTAACAAAGACATTGGGAACCTCCAAACACTTAACCCGACCCATTTCGGCTTTAAGGGCAGATCATGCCTACTAAACCTGGTTGACTTCTTCAAGACAGTCACCAAGGCCATAGACGAGGGAAAGGTGGTTCACACAGCCTACCTTGACCTCGCCAAGGCTATTGACACCATTCCCCACTCGGGTATTACAGAAAAACTCACCAGCCTGAACATAAATCCCTATGTCACGAGATGGGTTGCCAACTGGCTTACAGACAGAACTCGCACATTAAGAATAGCGGGCTCCAGGTCCGACTGTAAACCAGTCACAAGTGGTGTCCCACAAGGCTCGGTCCTGGGACCCCTACTCTCTGGCTTCTCAGAAGTACAGGCAAGCACAGGAGGACTATGGCTAACCAAGTTTGCCAATGACTGCAAACTGGGAGCCGCCATTGACTCTCTGGCTGACAGATATCCTCCGAAAGGGCCTTATTGAGATGGACACCTGGTGTCAAAGTCGTGGCCTCAAGCTAAATGCCAAAAAATGCATAGTCATCCCATTTGGGAAAAACAAAACACCCACAAATTACCACATAGGTGGCAGCCCCCTTAATACAGAAGAGGTAATAAGAGATCTGGGGACCCAGGTAGATAGTAATCTCTCCTTTGATGATCATATTGCCAAAGTAGTTAGGAAATCCTTCTATGTGGCCCATCTAATTACTAAAGGGTTCGCATCTAGACATAAAGAGGTTATAGTGCTCCTCTGCTCGTCACTCATTAGACCCATCGTAGAGTACAATGTCCCATTTGGGATGTACCTCACAAGACACTTCCAACAGCTGGAAAGATCACAAAAGTACCTCACCAAGAGGATTACTGGCCTCAAACATATGTCCTATGCAGCCCGACTGAAAACTCCGGCTATACTCAGTGGCATATCGCTTACTCAGAAATGATCTCTGCCTGACTTACAAAGCCATGTCCAACTCAGAATTGATGGACATGCTCCACCTAAAGAAATCCAAGTCACTGCGAGCCACGTGCTCTAGTGAGCTAAATCTCACCACAACAATAAATAGAACATGCTGGAGGGATAGATTCCTGTCACAGAGACTCCCCATGCTTTGGAACAAAATTACATCAGGCAGAGCCCCTCACTAACACTCGAGAAACCTTGACGATTGGATGGGTAACAGAAAATACACCCCTGGGATCACTTCATTGGCTCTGCTTGACAGAGGATCAGTTAATTAATCAATGGGGCGGCAAAAGCCGACACACTCTGGCTAGGCTTATAAATGCCCTCAGGCAGATAGCCTAATACCTACCTATGAACCTATGTTACTACATGGGTATCCAGTTGTCTGACTGACAGACTACATACTGTTAAAGCTGGTGACTCCACCTGTACCAGTAGACCTGTCACCAGTGGCATACCACAGGATTCTGTGCTGGATCTTTTACTCTTCAGAATCTACTTCTCTGAAGTCCAAGCTAAATTAGACAGTCTTTGGCATATGAAATTCACTGCTGATTGCAAATTGGGTGCAATCAATCAGTCCCTCAACAATGTTAACATACTACAAGAAGGGCTAACACAGACAAATGACTGGTGCCAAAGCCACTGACTAAAACTAAATGCAGAGAAGTGCATTATTATTCTCTTTGGCAAAGTAGAATTCCCCACTGACTACAGTATTGACAACACCCCCTTAAGTCAAACCCAGTGGTGCGAAACCTAGGAACACAGGTAGATGATCTGAATTTCAGCCATCAAGTTTGGCTGATTAGCTGTGTATGGTAAGCATTCTATGTTGCACACCTCATAAGTAAGGGCATCGCATTCAGGGCTAAGGATGTTATAGCCCCACTGTACTCTACTCTCTTCAGACCACTAATAGAATAGAATGCTCCCTTTTGCATGTACCTCAGCAGATACCTGCAGCAGCTGGAATGACCACCGAGGTTCCTCACCAAGAAAATACAGGGCCTCCAAACCATGACGTATGTGGATAGATTAAAAGCGCTGTCGCTGTGCTCGGTATCGTGTAGGCTGAGAGGAGACTTGTGCCTGGCCTACAGGGTAGTCTCCAACCTGCCCAGATGGATATGCTTCACATACACAAATCTAACGGCACAAGAGACATCTACTCCACTTACCTCAAAAATGTTGTAATTTTCACTGCTATTTGTCTTGCCACTGAATTGCTAACTGTGGATGTCCTTCAAGGATGCATCTGCAGTCCTAACAAATGGGTTGTCCTGTCGTCAGGCAGCCCTTCGGTCGGCCGGATTCCAAAGTCTGGGTCTGGCCTCGGCTGGTGTCGCACTTCACCCGACGTCATCTCTGCTGGTCTTCGGGTATAAAGGCATCAGCCGACGCCATTTTCCTCGGTCTTTCTTGCCGCGTGGCGCCCGAAGCAGAAGCTGTTCGCAAGTGCCGGTCAGTCAGATCCAGAGATTACTACTACCGAATACTACTTCGAAGACTTCTAGAAGCTAAGTACCCCGTTGGGGACTCTTTCTTGCCTCAGCCGATGTCAGAAAAAGTGAATAACTGTTTAACTTGTGGGAAACAAATACCTCATAAAGATTTCCACTCTTACTGCTTACCTTGTTTAGGCCCAGACCACGACGTAGCAGCCTGTTTAGCCTGTGCTTCTTTCAACCGACGAACGCTTAGGCGTCGGTCGGAGTTTGCTGAACAGTTTTTCGGCTCAGATTTTGCGTACATTATGCCGTCGGATCCTCCGACTTCGCAAATTGTTAAGAAACGCAAAGAAAAAGACCGACACTCGCGGTCCGCGGTTTTGGCCGAAACCACGGTTAAGCAAACCGCGAGTGTCTCGGTTTCGGCCGAAACCGAGCAAACGGGTCAATCTTCAGCTGAATCCATGACTACTACCGAGGCTCCTGCTACCCTAGTTGAATCAGCCTCTGAAGTTTTGCCTACTAATGTGGTTCCTCTAGAATTATCGGACACCATCCCTTTGGATGTCTCTACCCCAGCACGTGGTGCTGCTAGGCCTCCTGAAGCCATGTCTATAAAGGCCTTTGCCAGGGCTAAAGCAGCCAAAACTGCTAAGTCTGTGCCTGTTAAGCCCCCCTCTCACAGGCCCAGTTCCAGTTCCCAAATGCTTACTCTGGCAGAGGATCTCATCTCTTTAATAAGGGGATCCCAATCTCACCCAGACAGGGCCTCTCAACCTCCAGAAAAGAGACCTAGAGCAGAGCCCCTGAGCCAGTGTCCTCAGATGACTCTTCTGATGATTCAGACAATACAGACCATCCAGAGGCTCCTTTTTCTACTTATGAAGATTCCGATGCTGAAGAATCTATACCTTCTGCCTCTCCACCAGAGGAATTTTCCTTTGGGGAAACCTTACATGCCATGAGAGAGCAATTCCAATGGCAGGGACAAGACTTCTCAGATTCAAGAAAAAGGCTTAGGACCTTTCTACACTTACCACAACATAGGCCCTTAGCTATACCTCCAGTTCTTCCTGTTGTGGATGATGCATTTAATGATGTTTGCACTGCTCCTGATACTTTACCTCCAGCCCCTGCCAAGCCCGATAGGTTTTACAGGGTACCGGACACTCATCACCACCTATACAAGGCCTCCCTTGCAGATCCTGAGACTATCTCCCAGGGGCCTAAGGCAGTAGCTTCGACCTCAGCGAAAACCCTCTCCCTCTGAAAGGGAATCCAGGTCCTTAGAGAGATGGGGTAAAAAGTATACACCTCTGCTACTCTCTCAGCTAGAGCTTTGAACTGTCAGTTTCATATGATCCAATACCAAGAGTTTATGCTTGATCAGTTAACTAAGAAACTGTCCTCTGATGATTCCTTAGATAAGAAATATGTTTTAGAAATGGTGAATAACATTCAGCAGGTTAGTAACCATTCTTTAAAATGTGGCTATGATGCACTGGAGGCTTCATTTAGATCAGCCATGACTGACACAGTTATAAGAAGGCATGCATGGTTGAAAGAACAGGTCTTGCGGATCATGTTAAAGCAAAGCTATTAGATGCTCCTATGGATAAGGTCAGTCTATTTGGTTCTCCTGCCCAGCAAGTAATGAAGAAAATGGAAGAAAAGGCAAAATCTGTACAAACAGTTAAAGATTTCTTACAGGTTCAGCCCCCAAGGTTTAGCAGGAACTGGCCTTCCAAAATTGGTCCTTTCCAGACTCCTCTAAATCTCAGAGAGGCAGGAATAGACGTTCCAGAGGCAGAAATCAATCCAGAGGAGGTGCCTACAGAGGACGCCAGTGGCAAGGCAATAACCAGCGAGGCACAGACACAGCCACTGCCACTGCAACAGGACAATCACAGTGACTTGGCTCTGACACCGCCTACCAGGGAACAAATAGCAGCACCCTTAGGCGGAAAGTTAGCCTTATTTTCAAAAAATTGGCACTATATCACAAGACACAAGTGGATTTTGCAAACTATAGACCAAGGCTACAGGTTTCATTTCCACACCTTACCTGTAAAAAGAGGAATGCCAAACCTACCACCAAATCAAAAAACAGAAGCTCTAAAACAGATAGCTCAATTAACAAAGATGAGAACTGTGGAAAGGGTACCACCTACAGAACAGGGCAAAGGATTTTACTCCAGACTCTTCCTAGTACCAAGAAAAGAGAAAAGTTGGAGACCTATTCTCGACCTGTCCGCTTTAAACACATTCATCATTGTTCCAAAATTCAAAATGCTGACCCTACAGCAACTTCTTCCCATGCTGGGCAAGGAGTGTTGGCTGGTAACTCTAGATCTCAAGGAGGCATACCTGCACGTCCCCATACGACCAAATTGCAGAAGATACCTCAGATTTCTTGCAGGATCAGAGCATTATCAATTCTCAGCATTGCCCTTTGGCTTATCTACTGCGCCCAGAGTATTCACGAAATGCCTGGCATCAGTAATCGCTCATTGCAGGCTACAGGAATCCAAATTTATCCATACCTGGACGACTGCCTGATACAAGCGGACAACAAAACCAAGCTGACACAAGACTTACAAAGAGTCATTTGCTTACTACAAGCCCTGGGATACACAGTCAATTTAAAAAAGTCAAGACTGATACCATCCCAAACAAGAACATTCTTGGGTGCAGAATTGGATACAGTAAAACAGATGGCATTCCTAACTGCAGAAAAACAAGAACAACTCCCTCTTTACTTCTTGGCATTAACAAAGCAGAACAAACTAACAGCAAGGAAAGTACTGCAGGCCTTGGGCTTCATGGCATCATGCATAATCCTGGTCCCCCATGCCAGACTGCATATGAGAAAGCTACAGTGGTACCTAAAGAATTTATGGTCTCAACACGGGCACAGCTTAGAAACCGAAATACCACTAATCCCATGCCTGAAACAAGAGTTCCTATGGTGGGCTCAAGCATGCCAGTCAAACCCAGGTTTGCCCTTCCACAACATTCAAGCAAGCCAAACCATCACAACGGACGCCTCAGACCTAGGTTGGGGGACCCACATGCTGGACAAATGCATTCAAGGATTATGGACTCCAGATCAGCTGCACCTGCACATAAATCAAAAAGAAATGCTGGCAGTAAAACTAGCAATCCAGAATTTCAGACCATTCCTCAAAGAAGGCCAATTAATGATAAGGACAGACAACACCACAGTCATGTGGTACATCAACAAACAGGGAGGCACTCATTCATACCCCCTATGCCGAATGGCTCTGGACCTATGGAATATGGCTCTGAGCTACAACATTCAGTTACAGGCAATATTTGTACCGGGAAAAGAAAACACCCTAGCAGACATGTTAAGCAGAACTACCTCGGATGCTCACGAATGGATGCTACACCCGGACATCTTCAAGGCCATCACAAAGAAATGGGGAATGCCACAAATAGACCTATTCGCATCCCCACTCAATCACCAGCTCAAGAAATTCTGCAGAAGGACATAACCACCCACTTGCTTGGAAGGTGGACTCTCTATCCTTCAGTTGGAAAGGCCTGACAGCATATGCATTTCCACCTCTTCCTTTGATGCACAAGGCACTACTGAAAATCAAAGAGGAACGTCCAAGGATAATTCTGATAGCTCCAAATTGGCCAAGGCAACATTGGTACCCATTACTGAGGAGCATGTCTCGGGGGGAAACGTGGACACTACCCCTGATTCCTTTGATGTTAACTCAGAGCGACTACAACATCATGCATCCAAACCTGAAAACTCTGCAACTGGCTGCCTGGAACATTACATAAGAGCAACTAACCCAGATTTATCCCAAAGGGTTAAAGACATTATCCTTGAGGCCCGCAGACCTTCAACAAGAAGGAACTATGCAGGAAAATGGAAAAGGTTTGTCATTTGGAGTACTGAAAGAGGTAAAGATGTGTCAAAGATAGATATTGCCAACATCCTGGAGTATTTGGCAGAGCTTCTCCATACAGGCCTGTCCTATTCCTCCATCAAGATACATGCATCAGCTATTTCTGCAGAATACAGCTTCGATCCCCCTGTCTTCTCACATCCTCTACTCGGGCAGTTCCTCAGAGGAATCAAGAATGTAAAACCTCCTAGGAAACCACCATTACCAGCATGGGACTTGAACTTCGTGCTAGAAAAATTGACACTCCCTCCATTCGAACCAGCAGCAACAGCTGATCTTCAACACCTATCCTGGAAAACTGCTTTCCTACTGGCAATTACTTCAGCAAGAAGGGTTTCGGAACTACAGGCCTTAATGGCAGTACAACCCTTCCTAATCTTCCATCAAGATAGAGTGTCCATGAGAACTAATCCTACATTTATGCCTAAGGTGGTATCCAGAGTGTCTCTAAACCAGGCAATCCACCTTCCTACCTTCTTTCCCAATCCACAGAACAGGGGGGAAAGACTGCTTCATACCTTTGATGTACATAGACAGTTGCGCTACTACCTGGACAGAACCAAGGGCAATAGAAAAACTGACCAGCTTCTAGTAGCTTATGCAACAGGAAGGGAAGGAAAAGCAATTTCCAAACAGACAATCTCCAAGTGGATAGGAAATTGCATAAGATTCTGTTACTCCTACCATGGAAAACAAATTCCACAGAACATAAGACCTCATTCTACAAGGGCTACAGCCACTACCACAGCTTTCTTACGAGGAGTGGCTACCAAGGACATTATTGAGGCGGCTACTTGGACCTCCGTGCATACATTTGCCAAGCATTATAACTTACCTCTATACTCTAGATCCCGAGCAGGGTTTGCCACTGCTGTTTTGCAAGGGATCCTAACTACACCATAATTCTTCTTCCTCCTCCCCTAGTTTGGCTATGGTATTCTACCCATTTGTTAGGACTGCAGATGCATCCTTGAAGGACATAGTACAGTTTTGTACCTACCATAAATGTAGATGTCCGAACAGGATAGCATCTGCAGTCAGGATTACCCACCCTCCTTCCCCTCTGTGGTACTCCTAGGGTATTTACCCTCCTAATAGCTAGCTGGGGGGGGATCTCTTATGGTGTATTTGTTTGTATATATGTACATACATGCTTATTTTTTGTGTTTGCCTTCTACCTTTTTTGGAAACATTGGCATTTACCCAAAATTTAGCTTTCCAAGAGGGCAACTGGCATCTGGGGCAAGAAACTCTGAGGAAAATGGCGTCGGCTGATGCCTTTATACCCAAAGACCAGCAGAGATGACGTCGGGTGAAGTGCGACACCAGCCGAGGCCAGACCCAGACTTTGGAATCCGGCCGACCGAAGGGCTGCCTGACGACAGGACAACCCATTTGTTAGGACTGCAGATGCTATCCTGTTCGGACATCTACATTTATGGTAGGTACAAAACTGTACTTTTCACATTGTACGCTAGTTAGTTGTATAGTAGCAATATATAAAATTCTACTTTTATTACTATATTGAAAAGCTTTTCTCCCCCGGCCTCCAA
This sequence comes from Protopterus annectens, assembly GCF_019279795.1. Lineage (NCBI taxonomy): Eukaryota > Metazoa > Chordata > Ceratodontiformes > Protopteridae > Protopterus > Protopterus annectens. The sequence goes on from NC_056737.1 coordinate 1,595,461,629, forward strand.
TGAAATGAGCTCTGAATGGCCTAGTGGATTTTCCTGGTTAACAAATTGCAAATAAATGAATGAATAAATAAATGAGTCACTCGCTATAGTGAGCTTAACCTTGCCTGTGACATTAACAGAACATGCTGGAGAGACAAACGTCTCCCAGAGACTGACGCTTCTCTGGAACAAACTTCTAATTCACTTGAAGCAGAGCTCTTCACTGGCCCTATTCAAGCGTAACCTGGACAAATGGATGGGAGACCGCAAATTCACCCTGGGGTGGCACCCATGTCCCTCATGAACAGGGGGAGTTGGTGTTGACCATAGACTAGCTCTACAAAATATGTTCCCTTAAGGACAGATGGGGCAACTTGAGATTAACATGGCTAGGCTTCTAAGGGCTCTAGGGCTGCTAAGCTAGTAACCTCCTATGAACCTATGAAAATATTATTGAAGCCCATCTTGCAATCAGTATCATTACTTCCCATTTCCTCTGTCCCTTATATTCTGTTGAATTTCCACTCTGAAATCCTTTTGTTAAATGCGCATGCTTATTTCTATCCCGGTGCATCTCTTGTATCATTTCTGTTTATACCCTACACATTTTAATATAATCCAGTGCTACTTGCTTTTTGTTCATACCTATAAGGCCATTTGCATTTAATGTTAGTACTGCAGAGCAGCCATTCTGATAAATAGCTGTTAATCCCACATATTATACATGGAACTTCTTTTGCATATATGTTTCCAGTTTACAGCTTTCATGTACAAACTGACAGGCTGATGATCTACTTGCTTATCTCTCTTTGAATACATGCCACATTTTCACAGACACTTTTTGCTTTAGTAAAACACCAAAGCTAAAGTTAACGAGTGCTTATGGGCATATTACAACCTGTGTTCCCACTAAAATATTGCTATCTGTTCCACTCTGAGATGTGAAAAACAGCTTGCATGCTTACAGTAAACAGTAACTTTTATCCTTAAAAGTACCCTTAAATAAATAAAATAAATTTTGCAGTTATATTTACTGCATTGAAATGCTGTGGCTGCTGGGAGGAAACTACCTGTGTAATTGTTTACTTCCCACGGTTTCAAGCTTCGTTTTACTTTACATTTCTGTTTTTGTTAAACTGCTTGCCAATATCACTTTAAAAGTTAATTGCGATGTACTGTGTAGATTTCAGTCTCAACGCATGATTTCACGGACCATTTTTCAGCTTGCCATCATTTTCTGTTTTTGAAATGTCTTTTTTGCTTAATAATGTCTTTTGCTTGTAAAGTTTTCCAGAAAATGAAAATAAGTGATTGTCCAAAACTAAACCGAGAAGGGTACAAGCAGTGCAGATAAACAGAGATGGCAGTGGGGGCAAGGGTCGAGTGTTTGCCAATTTATTCATGGATTTTTGAGAACAAGAACACCTAAAACTGAGACTTCCAAGATGGATGCATATTGAGTAACAGTTTAATTCTAGCTGAACCAGTGTGAAAACAGAAACTCAGCAGAGAATGCCCAGTAGACTTGTGTTTATGGGTATATTTCAATAACTGGCTAGTAAGTACACTGCCTGGATGCCAGGAATAAAGAAATACAGAAGACCTGGAAAAAAATCCGCTAGAAAAAGTGAGAAAGAAACACTGACTGAGGAAAGTTCTGCAGCTGTTCAGCAAAAAGAAATGCAGCCATCAGACCTGACTTCCAGTAACCTACAGGAAGATACAAGACAACTGCATACAGACCTAGTTAAAATAAACAAAACACTGATGGAGTATATCAACACAACAACAAAAGGCTAGAAAAAATGGAAGATGCATTAAACAGATATTCAGATGAGATGATAAAGCTGCAGAAATCAGAGGTCGAAATAAAGAAAATGCCAGCTGAATATGAGACTGCCCAGGAATAGATGTTTCAAAAAATAATAGAATTAGAGGACAGCGCATATAGCAGAAACCTGAAATTTTCAGCTGTACCAGAGAAGCCGGAAGGAACAGACTGCATTAATTGTATGAAAGCACAAATAAGCAACTGGACTGATATTCCACAGCAGAGTTAGTTGAAAGGGTGCATTGTTTGTATGCTCCAAACCTGGCTATAAGAAAGCAGTCTAGACCTTTAATAGGAAAGATGCAATCCTATGAGCAGAAAGAGCTGATTCTGACAAAATTGTGGCAGAAGGACAAGTACCGAACGTTCGTGACAGCAGAGTGTTTGTGGAGAATGACTACTCATTGTACACCAGACAGAAGAGGAGCAAATTTATTCCATTGTTAAGGGAATGTAGAGATTCAGGTTTGAAATTCAAACTGCTGTACCCAGCTGTCTTCAAGGTAATCTTCACTGGAGGGACAAAATAATTTTTAATGAAGTACACGCTAAGGAGGAAATACAAAAGTTTATCCAACAAAAAGTAAGCTATGAAACAGAAGGAGATTCTGCTTCTTGTTCTGGTAATAAAGACGACAGTGGGACTGTACCTGTGAAACCTTTTCAAATTTTTCAACAGAAAATGTTGGAGAGAAGGAAGGGAGCAGGAGAGTTGACTAGAAGAATCGAGAGTACGTTGGAAATGAAGCAGAGACAGGATTTTGGAGATGAACAGCAATAAAAACCAGTACCTTAATATGGGATTATAATACAATATTTATATTTGTGAGATATGACAGAACAGCAAAATCTGGAAATATTGGACTTTTTCAGAATTTGTTGAACTTGTTGGGGACTGTAAAGCATATGTGTTACTCCATGTCATTAATGTTCAGAAAAGTGCTTTGGGGAGGGGAAGAGGAATGAGAAGGGGAAGAGGAGTGAGAAAGTTAACTAAGTAAATATTTTTTCTTTAAATAGTGCCAGTTTTGTGGCATCTGGTTTTCTTTCCATGCTATAAAGTAAAGTTTTTTCAATTATTTTTTAGTGTAATGAGGATTGTAAACCGGTGCTGCTGTTCTTATTTGTTTCTTTCTCCCTTTCTCTCTGTCTCGCTCTCTCTCTCCCCTTGTTCAGTTTTAAGAAATGTAGGCACTGCAATGTATTTTTAAAAAGACTGGTTAAAAAGCACAATAAAAGAAAAATCAATGTGCTTTTTTCATTCTTGCATGAGGAAATGACTGGATTAAAGACCTTAGATTGGTTTAGTAACACACTTTAAGAGAGAACAAATGAATGAAAAGTAACATTGAATATTACAAGGCATTTTACTAGTAAATGCATGTATGTTCAGTAACAGTTCTGCAGCTGGTCTTCATTTTTCCATGAAAACAATCTGATAAAGAAAAACTGACTGCCTGGTTCTCATGTCTCCTTGGAGACAATCTGATAAAGAGAAACTGGCTACAGTCTGGTGGAAAGTGGTTGGCTGAGGGGAAAAAAGACAAAACAAAAACATTCAGGGGTATTCCTAGCTTAGAGCTATAAAGATGAGACAAATCAGCACTTAGTAGAAGCACAGGCTGCACCGTGTGTCTTAGCATGGATGACCTTTCTTTTAGGTTAACTCGGATCTGAGTGTGTGGCTGTCAATTTGGGACTTTTGTTCCTATTAGGAGGATAAAAACTTCAATATTTGAGGGTGCACATAGTTTTGTGTGTTAAGGTTTTAGGATGGTATTTGGGGTGTTTTTTGTTATTTAAGGGCTTTCAATAAAACAAAACGTTTTATAAGATGTGATGTAGGCTCAAACATATATGACAAGAAACTTTATACAAGTTCAACCTGCCAAACAGTGTATGCATGCAACAGAAACACTGGAATTAGACATTTCACAAAAAGGTGTTATACATAAAAGGTGGGATTAATAACATTTTAAATACAGTGATGCTTTCTTTAATGTCTTTAAATGTAAATGGCCTCACAGATAAATACAAACAAGAAAAAGTAGTAAAGTATATTAAAAATATAGAGTACAAATAGCTGTGGTACAGGAGACACACTTGGAAAGAATTGAACATGTGAATTTGATAAAGAAAGGTTTTCAAGATGGTTATTCAGCAGAATACCTGGGACAAAGGAAAAGAGAAGTTTTTATATTAATTGCAAGAGGAGCTCCAATAGTGATAGAAGAAGATAAAAAAGATAATGGCAGATTTGTAGTGCTAAGGGGCTACTGGCATGGGAGGAGGATTACACTGGCATGTATTTACATTCCACCTAAAACTGATACAGTGGAGCTTACGAAAATTCTGGGAGACATAATTGGTTTTCAGCTAGGAGTATTACTTATAGGTAGGGACTGGAATTTGATTTGCACCAGTGAAGATGTGTCTGGTGGCCCTGAACGGAAAATATAACAAAGGAGGGTAAATTTTTGAAGGAATGTATGACGATATTTGGCATAGAAGATGTGACTTCAGTAACAGGAGTTGAGAGTGAATTTACATATTATTCCCCCAAGATATAAAAACTGAGCTAGGCTACACTGAATGTATATTTCATAGGAACATGTGCATTTAATGGAAGGTCCTGATACCCACCCAATAACTATTTCAGATCATGTGCAAATACTAGCCAAAATAAAAACACAGGGTAATGAAATAGAAAATGAGACATTGGTGCTTTTCCACCTATCTATTGAAACAAGAGGAATTTAAGGAATGTGTAGTGGAGATTATTCAGGAGCTGTTAGAGAAGATAGAAATTTCTTCAGAAAATCTAACTGAGTGGGATAAAATTAAGGTGGAGTTTACAAATAGGGTGGAAATAAAAGAAACGGAGCTATGGTTTAGAAGTAACAAGAATTGTTTAGAGGAACTGGCAAATGGTAAAGTATTGCAGAATAGGGGGAAATCTCCTAGAACAAGAGGAGGAGCAACTGCAGAATGCTACACAGAAAATAAGAGATTACCTCGATAATGTGCATGCGCTTAGAAAGATTGCCTCAGGCAACAGAACGTAGAAAGGTTAATTGTCAACCTTAAGGAGTTCATAACAAAGAATGTAACAAGAGATCCTGTTTCAGAAAATCTGTGAGAATCTCTATAAAGCCGAGAAATATGAAAATCAAGAAAAAATACGAATGGAAATGTTTATGGAAGACTTAAATATGCCAAGGTAAGAGGTTGATGAGGCTCAGTAACTAACAGGTTAGGAGAAGATAAGAAAATACCATTGTTGTTGGTGGGTCTTGATGCAGAGAAAGCATTTGGCAGAGTAAGCTGGGACTTTATGAGCAAGGCAATGGAAGCAGTTGCATTTCCTGAAAAACTGTAAGCTTGATTAGGAGAATGTATGAGGGATCGGAGGTAAAAATTAAAGTGGGTGGGACTCTCATAATTTCTGCTTGAGCAGAGGAACCAGGCAGGGCTGTCCTCTTTCCCCTTTACTATTGGCATTATATTTACAACTACTGGCAAAGAAAATAAGGGACTCATAAATTTGAGGATATAATTGGTATGGTAGTCAAGAAAAGCTGGCTTTATTTGCCGATGGTATTATTTTTTACCTGACAAAACCAGCAAAAGACAATACAGTGCTGTGGAACATTTTGAGACAGTTTCAGATCTTTTCAGGATACAAAATTAATGAAGGCAAAACAAAGGTAATAATGGTAAATTGTGTACCCACACATGAACTGGTTCAGGAATACCCATATTTATGGGGGACATGATAAAATTCAATATTTAGGAGTATGGATTAAAAATTATTCTAGTGTGGCAGCTAAGGATACTTGGAAAAAATGAGAAAATGGATATGGATAGCAAGATACAAGCAGTTAAAATATTTTTCTTTCCTTTAGTCTTGTACACAGGTCAGGCATATTTTTATCAATCAGAGGAGAAGTTGTGGGTAGCAATTAATAAAGAGCTGAAGGACTTTATCTGGGATGGGAAGATGGTAAGAGTCAAGTGGGATAAGATGATTCTTCCAGTAAAACGGGGGTGGATTGGGATTACCCAATTTGAAGGGGTATTTCAGAGTTACACAGTTAAGACTCCTGTACATAGCACTAGCAGAAAACTGTAATTCAAATTGGAAAGGGATGATGATGAAACATGGGGGAAGCTCAAGAAACAGAGACTGTGAATGTAGGCCTCGTGCAGAATATTATATCCATTAAGTAGCAGAAAGTATTCTAAGAACTAAACCAACATGGGAATGGAGAAAGGAGATTCTGCTACTAGGGTTGCCTGCAATTAGGGATACAGACAATAGACAAGAGGGGGCCAGAATTTAATGGAGAAAACTGGTAAAGGAACCAAGGTATTGGGAGCAAATAACTGGAGAGGTAACAATGATGGAAGACGCCAATAATTTATTTGGACTGCAGGTTAGGGATTGCCTTTCCTATCGAGGATCGATATCGGAGTATAGGCCAAGAGAAAGAAATGAGGGGGGGGTCTAAACAAAAGACCAGTACTGGTAGAGTTTTTAATGGAATCTAGAACTGAAGTTGTCATTAAAAAAAAAAGAATAATTAGTAGAGCATATAAATTGTTAACTGGGAAAGTCCAACTTGAAATGAGCCAATTTTCAGTGGAGGCCCGGGGAGAAACTCTTCAGATGCATGTCTTTGTAAAGTGGGAGGAAACCCACACGAAAGCAGGGAGGGCATGCAGACTCCACACAGAAGGCACCCAGTCAAGAATCAAACCTGAGAACCTCTTGCTGTGAGGAGACGATGCTAACCGCTGCACCACTGTGCCATGTTGCATGATAATTATAAGAATCGATCAGAGGAGGTTAGAAAGGATTGGGAAGAGAGGTTGGATAAGCATTTCACAAAGAAACAATGTGAGGATATATGTACTTCTCCCAAATATGCAGCACAATCTAGAAGATTTAGTATTTTGTCTGGAAATGTTTACATAGATATTTTTATACCCCAAGTAGACTCCAGATAACTTTTCCTCAGGCAGACCGTAAATTTTGCAGGTGTGAAGAGGAAGGAAGAAGTAATTGGGAACATATTTTCTGGTAGTGCGGTGAGTTGGCGGACTTCCCTGTGAGATGCACTGTTGGAGATGCTGGATGGGCAGATTGGTCTGATAAGGGGGATGATATTGAATCAGAATTGCCTAGACATGGTAAAGCTTTGCTGTGTCTAATAATGGTGACTGCCAAAAAAGCAGTTACTAGAAACTGGAAATCAAAAGCTAAACCAACAATACTGGAAGTTGTGAATATTTTAGCAGAAATAAAACAACTGGAATTGAGATCTTTAGAAAAGGGTAGGTGCAAAATACATAGGAAAATGGGAATTGGGGAACAGTACATATAAGGGAGGAATGAGGTCTAAAAGGTGGTAGGACTTGATGAGCTATGTAATGTTTGAGAAAGATGTGGTAGATTATAAATGATGTATAATTTTTGCAACTAGGAGTGTGTCAGTATGGTTTATGATATAAAATTATTGCGACTAGAGTTGTGTTTTGTGTGGTTTGTTTTCATTTATATAAATGTATAATTGCCTATGTAGTAAGTGCTGGTTTAATAAATATGTTTCTTTAAAAAAGGCAAGAATTGAATAATTTATGTAATATTGCTTAGGTTATATGATATTTAGTAATATATGTGAAGTATAATGTTTATGTTAATATAGTTTGAGCAAGTGATAATTCAATAAAGATGTGTGAAAAAAAGAACACCTAAAAAATAGTCCCCTATGTTCCAAAGTCCTGCTCTATCATAGCTACAGTGACTATTTATTTTTCATATGGAAAGGCTCATCCGAAGAATTTGACCAATTACTTACCCACCTCAACAACAGTACATCTTTTTTGCACTTCACCAAGAGTAGATATGGGCCGACAATCAATTTTTTGAAGATTACTCTGGACACTTCCAAAGCTGATTGGATCAAAAGTATTTATAGAAAAAGCACATTTGTCAATCATTACTTATGCAAACAGAGTCTTCAGCCTCAGCATTTGAAGAAAAGTGTTTTGAAAGGGTAGTTTATTCGTTTAAGCAGGCTTACTAGTGATGATCACATTTTCCTAGTTGAATTGGCGATTTTTCCAGAAACTTTTCCTTGCCAGAGGCTATGACATGGATTGGCTGCTCAGGATTGAAGAAGTTGTTTCATTGCTTCAAACTACAACTGCTAAACCAATCCTGACAATCTGGATTCATTGGCTGACATTGACGAATGCCCATTTAGATAAATATAATTGGGCACAAAGGTGCTTTCCCCCTTCCATTTACAACTGATATGTCAATCATTCAAAATATGTTTATGATAATTGGGAAATTATTTTAGGAAATTGATCTCACTAATTCTTTGGGGAAACATCCCCTTTTTATGTACAAAAGAAATACTAATAGTAAATGTCTTTTTGAGAGAATGCACTCTTCTAATGCCATTACCTTACATGCAGTAGGCACTTTTTGAAATGTGGCTGATGCAAATGGTGTCAGTTTGTAAACAACATTTTGAGTGTTCATATTACTGCACGTGAAACTGTTGTTTATTCTAAGGGCAGACATGATTGTCAAACATGAGGGGTAGTTTACCTTGTGTGATTCCTGCCCATGCTTTTACATTGGAAAAATGATCATAAAGTTCAGTCGTAGACTATATGAATGCACTCTTGTAATCAGACAAAAAGACACCAAGAATGCATTGGCCAGGCATTCAACAACATGTGCTACTTTTAAGAAGTTCAAGTTTATTGCTGTGGAAGCCACCAACATGTCGGATTTTATGGGGGGTTATAAAGTGATGCTTGAATGCTGTGAATCTATTTGGCAGATTACAATAAATGCTGATAAACATCCAGGACTAAATGACAGTATAAATGCTAAATTGTTTTAGCAGCACAGAAGCTTTGATGTGTTCCGCTGCCATTGTGTATTCCTAATGGATTCTTTTTAGGATATTTTTATTTTTAAAGGAATTGGTTCATTATTTAACACTGGAGATTTCCATGTTTCCTATATCGCTGTGCGAGTGGCTTAAATTTTGAATGCTGTGTTGCTATTGGAGTTTTAGTAAGTCATGTGACTAAGTCTAAAGGTTTTTTAAACTGATGTATATTTTATTATTTGGATTTTGATGAAGTTCTGTTCCTTAGCAATTAAAGAATGAAAGCACTTAATTTCTGCATCTTGAATACCTCCTTTCTGTCGTTCAGTAGAACTGTTTTACAGTTTTTTGGTCTTTTTGTTGTAAAATCTACACCCGTTTGTGGTTTCACAACCAAGTTTCTATTTCATTTCCTCTTTTTAAGAGGATGTAAATTCAACTTGTACTTAAAATGTTTTCATTTAAACACAGTAATGTGTTAAAGTAAAATTGCCAGTACACTTCTCTTGAAAAACAATCAGCTCAACAGCTTTCAAGGCTTATTTTTTCTATAACCAAAAGAGGGAATTCTTAAGTTTGGGACATCACGTGCTAGCTAGTGCATTTTTTTGTCTTTCAGCATAAATATGTTGGTACATTTCTTGTGTTAATTCCCAAATAGATTTTCCAACGTTAACTTTCACATGATTAGCATAATTCTAGATAAACAATGCCTTTTGTATGGCATGTGTACTGCTCCCTTATTTTAAAACACTTTATTTTGTGCAGAAAATATGGGGCGGGAGCTGATTATATAATTATATACTTAACTTTTTTTTATAATCAAATGTTCCTTTTGGCCCCAAGAATTGTCACCATTCTTTCTTCTTCCTGAATGCTGTAACAAACTTTTCACATAGTAACTTCTATTCACAAAGCAAGGTTTCTCTCGTATTAATTTAATTAAATCCTGGTTTCCTAAAACTATTTCCACTATTTTTCCAATGTTTACAGAAAAAGCTTGTTTAAATTTCTTATTGAAAATACCATTATTTTTCATAAATTGCTTGTTTCAAAATAGCTAAAAATGCAATACTTGTATTTTTCCTTTTTTGTCAGTATTTTGGCATACCTTCTGTACATAAACATAACTTTCAAAATCTTACATTCCTCAAGAAAAACTTATGTGCAACTTAGTGATTGCTCTACTAGATCTTTTACAGGGAACACTTCATTGCGGCTGATGAGGTAGGTAAATGTTTGCATTTGGGTTATTGCTGTTTGATAATTTACTTATGGGGATGTACAGAGAGCATAATGTGACTTTCCAGGAAAGAGGTACCAGAACTTTGTTTATGTTTGTCATTAGCCGGAGAAAAGCAAGCAAATACTTGTATGTTGTTGTTGGCCTTGGAACGGACATTTTGTACTGCTTTTATTCATTTTTTTTCTTCATCTCCCTGTTCTCCATCAGATTTGCTTGTGACTTCTTTTCCTGTACCCCGTGAATACATCCATAGGTGAGAGCCAGTCATTGCCATGACAGGAGAGCCCTATGGCTTGTTTTTTACTGTCTGGAGAAGCCAGTTAACCCAGACATTCCCCTGTGAGCTGAGAGGTTGGTATAAGGGAGCAGCTCAAACTCTGGTCTCAAGAAAATCCCTACACCTTATGTAACCCCTCATCATAGGTAGATTGCAGACTGGTAGTTGGTTTGGTTGGTCTGCATTCCTGTACATGTCCACTGCCCAGCTTAGCAGTGTGAGCAAAGCTTCTGCAGGTTAAGTCTCCTCAGCTTCTTGCATAAGGGAGTGTCTACCCACCAGTAGGCATTACTAATATGGCAGACATTGCTGCCTCTCTGCCTTTAGGATGAGTGAGATGGAGCTGGCCTCTCAAGACCCCCCCCCCAACTCCCTTCAACACTTTTCCCTGTAGTTAAACACAGGTTTCTGAGGTCATAGTGAAGGCTTCATCCATTTACTTCATAGGACTGGTGTTCTTGTGGGCCAATGCATCCATATTCATACCCTTCTGTCATGGCATGGCTGTGTTTACTTCTGTGCACTGTGATTTTCACAGAAGTAACTTTCCCGGTCAACAAATGTTAAATAAATAAAAATAAATGTGTTACTTCTGCTGTTGAGATGCACAGCTTACTTTAGTAATCACTGGTAAGTCAAGGAATATTCAGTTTACACAGTTTGCATAGAGTGAGCTGACAAGAATTGTAGCTGTGTACAGAGTCTTTATATCTTTGGGAACATGCCTTGTCCTTGTTGTACACTATTTTGAACCTAGCCCACATGAATACAAAACAACTAGCATGAAATCAAATGCAACACTAATGGGTAATTAATTCCTGTTTAATTTGGGTGGATGTTTAGCATCCTGTTTGTACTACCATGGTTATATTACATTACTACCATTTGATTGAAGGTGCAGCAGCACATTTAATGTTGGATCCTTAATGTAACATTGAAATAAAAATATATATGTGTGGCAGTTTAGTGCAAAGGATTAAGGCTAGGAGCTACTAATGAGCTTTAGCATGTTGTCTAGGGTTTGATTCCCTTGGTCTGCATTTGCCTTCTCCATGACTCAGGGGAATTCAGTTAACCAGACAGTATTCCCATGTCTGTACTGAATGAAGTGGGGCAGCCTGGATAAAACACAAGCTTTTAAGTTGTGACTTAAACGTGTATATAGCTAGCCATCTACTTAAAGGTGTACATGGCTAGGACTCTTACTGTCCTCGTGGCAGCTTGACCAATATTGTTCCTCTGTTCCTAAAACAAAAGTATGTGGCTGGGTTAAACACATCAGTTTTCAGTCATTTAAATGAACATTATGTAAAACTTCAACATAATCTGATTTAAACAGATTCCTGCTAGTGGATTGATGACATTGATTATATACTGTATACCCACTATTTAAGTCTGCATCAGCTACGGTCACTGCCACCAGTCCACTGGCAGGAGTCTGTTTAGGTGAAGCCAGGCACACTGTTTGCTGTACTGCTTATAAGGCCAGAAACAAGGTGCTAGAAAAAGATTGTAGTAAACATTTTTGCAGGATGTCTCTCTCGCTCTTTTTGTTGTTGTTAAAGAGGTCATCAGATTTTGTATTGATTTAACCGACTTGTACTAGAACAGTACATGGTTCTCATTTGCAAGATAACCGTAAAAGTCATACTTGTAGAGAACTGGTAGGAATTCCAGCATGCAAGTTAAACACTGCAGCAAGAAAACCATATGTTTAGAATTCAAATGTACAGTTACATTAGTATTCCTACATATCTGAATTGTCTTGATGGAAAATATGTACATGCTTGGGAATGATGATCACCAAAGTAGTTGTAGTAGTAGTCATTCAAACAAGTTTCTACATTACATTTAGTATTGCTTTTTATTTTATTTTAGGAGATATATAAAGCATTTTCTTCAAGCAAGATTTTATATAAGAATCGAGTATGTCTGAGAGGTGAGCCGGGGAGCAATTAATACATTGGATAATGGTTTATGGAAGATCTTTTCTAAATTTGGGCTAAGTTCACCTGTTTTTCTTTCAAAATTACTGGCTTAAAAAGGACCCACAGTATTCTAGCAACAAGTAACGTGACATTTATTCACAGGAGACTCATACCTGCTTTAACATGTTTGGAAATTTGTTTGAGGAGGAGGAAGATTTTTCTTTCATAACTTCTAATCCTAAAGAAGGAAACTGGCCAAAATCAAAGATGAAGAGAACTCAGCCACCACCTGTGAGAGGTCCCACCAAACTGAGTGGGATCAAGAACCAAGGTGGCACCTGCTACCTGAATTCATTGCTGCAGACTCTGTTGTTTACTCCTGAATTCCGAGGTAACACTTTGCCTGCTTTCTGTACCTTGTAGTCATATTACTAAACGTGTACATTTAGTTTGTGTATTGCAAGAAAAAAAGTATTTAGTGGACCTGAAGTTTAGATGACCTTTTTTAATTCCTTAATTAAGTTTTATTTATTTTTTTATTCCTCGATTTGTTCATCAGGTTAATGTGGAGAAATTCAGCCTTTTTGAGTTCTACTTATTGTCATAATTAATGCAGTTGTAGTGACTAAATTCAAGTCTTTTCTAACCACATAAGAATTTTTCAGGAGTGACATGAAAACTCTGATCTTGTCAAGTGAGCTTTCTAGAGCAATAGACTTCATGTTAGTGTTACATAACTCCAACCTAGGTAAGCAGCATTTAACCCATTTACTGTTCTTTATTTTAAAGCAGTTTTGCCCCTATAGTGAAGCAACACTTTCTACTGTATTTTAATGGGTAATGGTGGTGAATCAGGGAGTCTTCACTTTTGGGACCAGCCAACCTCTGTGTCAGTATACCTAAAATTATTAAGCTAATTTGGCCGTTTGAGTTTACGTTTTAGAAAATATTGATTTTATTTATTTTTTGTTGCACTGTGATAACCAGCATGATCCATCTGGATAGTGACCATTTACCCTGGTGGCAGGGATCATGGTTTCGAGAAGGAACTTGCTTAGAGGTTTGTCAAAACAGAGAGAAAGAAATTTCAAACTCTGCATACCTAACTGAGATGTACCCTTTCTTGTATGCCTTCTGAAAGATCCTAAGTTTTCATGCTCAGGATTACATAGATTTTTACTGCTCTGTTCAGTGTTCCTATATTTTAACTGCAGACATTCACAGCTAGGCAGTCCGTAGATTGCATTAGCTATCACAGTTTAGACATTAGAGTTCAGTTCCTATGTTTAATGACTATGAAGCATAGAATTGCCAAGTATGACCCTTCTGTCTTCAGGTCACAGTCAAGAACCTCCACAGAATGTTGGTATTGTTTTGAGCTAGAGTGCAGTGTTGACAGATTTCACTACAGTCAGCTCTTCTTCCCAGGGATTTTAGTCACCATTAACTCCCGATTCTTGATTGAGATAGAATCTCAGCAAAAAACCTGGCCAGAGGGCTGTCTGAGAGGTTCCAAACATGAGCTTGAAATGTAGAATGCAATGGACATAGAACATACCTTTAAGACCTGCATGTCTGACTGTTGTTGAGAGCTCACCAATTCAGCAATTTTGTTTCTTATTCAGCCAAGTGTTGCATATCTAGGCTTTCGTCTTCAGATGCTTACAAGGTAAACTGAACAAGTGAGACCCGTGGTTTGGCTTCTACCCAAACTTGATTGTTTTAGGGTAATTGGCCTGCCCCATACATTTCCTTGAATCTCAGTTTACTTAATGTTTAGTTGGATGAAATAAACTGGTTGAAGCTTCAACCTGGGGGGTGGGGGACAAAAAAAACATTTTTTTATAGTGGGCAAGCTCTCATGTGGGTGGTTTTGTCCCCACACCCTTTTACCTGCGTACTTCCTCAACAGTTGTACAACTGCTATAAAAAAAAAAAAAAAAAAAGCCCGAATAGTTTCATTCATTGCAAATGCACAAATAGAAACTATACCGGCAGTGATTTTTCTATGGGAATCACAGTCAGAGTTCAAAGTCTCGGAGAAAAGCAACTGATACATTTCAGTTCATGCACCTTATAATCAGCCAAGAGTAGGGAAATCTGGGTTGCCATTTCACCTGTGAGACAGGAGGAAATTATTGAATTATCAAGAGAGGTTTTTGTTTGAGAACTCAAACCTGAAGATGTTCTTCGTCTTCCATTGCTGCAGTCCTAACAATTGGGTATAGTCCGCATCCAGTCGGCCCGAATACCAGAGTATAAGGCTGACGTCGGTCATGGCGCATTAGACTGACGTCAGTACGTCAGGGTACTAATGCGCATGACCGGCGTCCTATCCTCAGTCTTTTTTGCCGCGTGGTCCGATGCAGAAGCAGTTTTGCAAGTGCAGGTTGGCGTTCTGAGATATTTCCGAAACCGGAGTTTCAGACCGAATCAGAGTTGGCTAAGTAGAACATTTTGGTTTTCTTGCCTCAGTATTTAACCGGATGTCAGAAAAAGTGAATAACTGTATTTCTTGTGGGAAACAGATACAGGATTTCCATACTTTGTGTATACCTTGTTTAGGGCCTGAGCACGACGTTGTTGGTTGCCGCTCTTGTGCTAGGTTTAACAAACGCACTATTAAGAGGAGGTTAGACTGTGCCAGGTTAGTGTTTGGGAAACGTTGCAATTATAAAATGCCGTCGGATGCTCCGACACCGCCAGGAAGCGCAAGGACAAAACAGCGAAGCCTAGAGTTGAAGAACCGGCAGTCCCGGACGTCGGTTCTTTAGAAGGCTCAGTGGAGCCAGAGGTTTTGCCAGGAGTTTCTATGGAGTCTCCGGCAGAAACTTTACTGTTCCAGGATGTCCCATCTCAGGAGGCAGGCCAGGCTGAAGGGGCTTCTCAAGGGCCTATTCTTCCCTCTTGTCCCACAGTAATTGGAGCCTCTCCTTCTGTTGCTAAAGCTTCTTTTAGAGGTAGGCCAATTTCAGCTTCAGTGGGGGCTTCTCCTAGCTTTTCGGGTTCTGTACCTAAGAAACATATGCTTAAAATGGCAGAAGATTTGATTACTATGATTAGAGGTTCTATGGGCCCTCCTGCTAAGAGGCCTAGGGTGGAGCGTTTGCCAGTTTTGAACACGGCTCAGAGGCTTCTGAGTCCTCTGCGGATGATTTACAGGAGTATCCTCCTTATTCTGATTCTGATATGGATGATGCCACTCCTTGGCTTCTCCTCCTGAGGATTTTTCATTTTCAGAGACTCTGCATTCCATGAGGGAGCACTTTAAATGGGAAGGCCAGGATTACTCTGATTCCAGGAAGAGGCTTAGGGAATTCTTGTTTTACCCCAGCATAGGCCCTTAGCTATACCTCCTGTGTTGACTGTGGTGGAAGATGTTTTTGCAGAGGCTTCCCTGAACCCTGATTCTTTGCCTCCTGCTCCTGTTAAACCTGATAGGTACTATAGGGTGCCTGAAGCTCATAAGTATTTGTTTAAGAGTCCTAGGGCGGACCCAGAAACTATTTCTCAGGGGCCTAAAGGTGTTAAAGCCTCTGTGGTTAGAAATCCTGTTCCCACTGACAAGGAGGCTAGGGCTTTGGATAGGTGGGGTAAGAAACTGTATACTTCTTCCACTCTAGCCATGAGAGCGTTGAATTGTCAGTTCCACATGCTGAAATATCAGAATTATCTCCTTTCTCAATTGAAGTCTAAGGTGGATGCTTTGGCGGAAGGTATTGAGTGTAAAGAGTTGCTGGATTTGGTTTATGTGTCTGAACAAGTGGGCAAGCATTCTTTGCAATGTGGCTTTGATGCTGTGCAGGCCTCCTCGAGGGTGGCTGCCACTAGTTCTGTTCTAGGCATGCCTGGTTAAGAGATCAGAATTTGGCTGAGCATGTTAAGACAAGGATTTTGGATGCACCTTTACAGTCTGATGTTTTGTTTGGTTCGCCTGTGGAAGCAGTTTTAAAGAAAATGGAGGACAAAGCTAGATCTATGCAAACTGTTAAGATTTTTGCAGGTACAGCCACGAGTTTAGTAGAAATTGGCCTGCTAAGGGGTGGACTTATCCTGCTTTTGACTCCCAGTCTACGGGTAGGTCTAGACGTGGTAGGGGCAGGGCTCTAGGTTCTTTTAGGTCTACAACAGCGAGTTCACCTGCTCAGACTTCTAGTGAGGGCAGGGGTCAGTCCTTTCGTAAGCAGACCCAATGACCTGCCTTTTCAGCTGCCAGTAGATTCTCGTCTGGCAGCTCCTTTGGGAGGACGACTGTCTCTTTTCAAAGAAAATTGGGATTTAATTACTCAAGACAGATGGGTGTTGGACATTATTCACCACGGTTACAGGTTTTATTTCCATACAATGCCCCTTTCAAAGGCATGCCAGACGCTCCTCCTCCACAAAGAAAAGAGGCTCACAAGCAAGTTTCTCTGTTACTGAAAATGGGGCCATTCAGCCAGTCCCTGTATCAGAAAGGGGCCTAGGATTTTATTCCCGCATGTTCCTAGTACCAAAGAAGGGGAACACGTGGAGACCAATTTTGGATTTATCTCTCCTCAACACTTATCTGGACATTCCCAAGTTCAAGATGTTGGCGTTACAACAGCTTTTACCTCTGCTGGGCAAAGATCACTGGATGGTAACTTTAGATCTCAAGGAAGCTTACCTTCATGTGCCTATCAGGCTAAGTTGCAGGAAGTATCTGCGGTTTCGAGCTGGAGATTCTCATTATCAGTTCTCTGCATTGCCCTTTGGCTTATCTACTGCCCAGAGTATTCACCAAGGTTCTGGCTCCAGTGATAGCTTACTTCAGGCTACAAGGAATTCAAATCTATCCTTACTTAGACGACTGCCTGATTCTGGCTCAAGAAAAGGAAGACCTTCTACAGCATCTGGAATATGTTATAGCAGTGCTAAGATGCCTAGGGTATTCTGTGAACGAAATAAAGTCCAGTCTAGTACCCTCTCAAGACATGTGCTTTCTGGGTGTGAGACTGAATACAGCAGCCCAGATGGCCTTTTAACCCCGGACAAACAAATGAGTCTATCACTTTACTTCCATCATCTATCTCATCAGTCCGTGCTGACTGCAGGGACAGTCCTTCAAGCATTAGGGTTCATGGCATCTTGTATTCTGGTGCTTCCCAATGCCAAACTGCATATGAGGAAGTTACAATGGTATCTCAAAATGTATGGACACAGCACTGCCAGGATTTAGACACTGTCATTCCCATAATACCTTGCCTTCAAAGGAATTTTTGTGGTGGGCTCAGGAATGTCACCTAAACAAGGGACTCTCTGTGACCCGGCCAGAGGCGAGTCAGATTTTAACGACAGATGCCTCGGACATTGCTTGGGAGCTCATCTACTTGGAAAGTGGATACAAGACAAGTGGCCTGCCAGACTACAGCATCTACATATCAACATGAAGGAGATGTTAGCAGTCCATTTCGCTTTACTGGCTTTCAAGGAGTTACTTCTTCCAGGACAGGTGTTGATTCTAACAGACAACACAACTGTCATGTGGTACATCAACAAGCAAGGGGAACACATTCTTATCCTCTATGCAGGCAAGCAATGATTTTATGGGAGATTGCGCTAAGCTTGCAACTAACTCTTCAGGCAAGGTTTCTGCCAGGAGCACAGAACTCCTTAGCAGATGTGTTAAGCAGACGAATCATGGATCCCCACGAGTGGAAACTGGATCTTCATGTATTTCAGACATTGACAGTGTCATGGGGAACTCCAGACATAGATCTGTTCGCTTCTCCACTAAACCACCAGCTGCCAAAGTATTGCACAAAGGGGTTTCATCACACAGCTTGGAAAGTGGATGCTCTGTCTTTCAGTTGGGAAAATCTTCATGTGTATGCCTTTCCACCTCTGCCTCTTCTTCCAAAGGTGCTATTAAAGGTCAGACAAGACAGGCCAAGGATGATTTTGATAGCTCCAGATTGGCCTCGGCAACACTGGTACCCACTACTACGAGTCTGGTAAAGAAGCCTCCATGGCCTTTACCTCTGATTCCTCATCTGTTATCTCAAGAGGACGGTCATCTGCTCAATGTCAAGCTTCACTCTCTTCATCTAACAGCCTGGCATATTCTGTGTTGAAACACAGCAGGTCTCAACTTCCTCAACAAGTTTTAAATGTGATTATGGAAGCTAGGCGACCTAGTACAAGGAGAGTGTACGCAGCAAAATGGAAGAGATTTTTATTTTGGAGTGCAGCAAGGAATTTGGAGATTTCTGAGCCTAATTTGAGTGTGGCTCTTCAATATCTTACCGAGTTATTGGACAAAGGGTTGTCCTTCTCTTCTATTAAGATTCATGCTGCAGCAATTTCAGCTCACTATGATTGTGACCCACCTTTGTTTTCACATCCTTTGTTCAAGCAGTTTCTTAGAGGGCAAAGAATATAAGACCCCCACGTGAGCTCCTACTCCTGCTTGAGATCTCAATTTTGTGTTGGAAAAACTTACTCTACAACCTTTTGAGCCTGCGGCTACTGCTGAATTGAAATATTTGTCATGGAAGACTGCTTTTTTGTTGGCTATTACTTCTGCAAGAAGGGTGTCTGAGTTGCAGGCCCTTATGGCAGTCGAGCCCTTTGATTTTCCATAAGGATAGGGTATCATTACGTACTAATCCTTCCTTTATGCCTAAGGTGGTTTCTAGTGTGGCTTTAAACCAGACTATTCATTTGCCTACTTTTATGCAGACCCCAGAATAAAGGGGAAAAGATTTTGCATACTTTAGATGTACACAGGCAATTGCGTTATTACTTAAGCAGGACTAAGGATTTTAGACAGTCTCAGCAGTTGTTTGTTTCTTTTGCTTTGAGTTCAAGAGGGCAAGCCTGTGTCAAAACAAACTGTTTCTAGGTGGATTGGCTTTTGCATTGCATTTTGTTATTCCCATCATGGCAAGGAGGTTCCAGCTGGGATTAGGCCTCATTCCACTAGGGCTACTGCCACTTCAACAGCATTTCTACGGGGTGGCAACTAAGGATATTTTGGAAGCAGCTACTTGGAGTTCAGTGCATACTTTCTCTAAGCATTATCACCTTCCTATCTACTCTAAGTCTAGGGCTGGTTTTGCCACAGCTGTTTTGCAAGGCATGTTGTCAGCTCCTGCTTCTTTATGATTTGCCAGCCTCCCTTACCTCTGCTTTGGGATTCTACCCAATTGTTAGGACTGCAGCAATGGAAGGCGAAGAACATAGTACAGTTTTGTACCTACCATAAATGTAGATGTTCGAGGATTCCATTGCTGCAGTCCCCTCCTTCCCTCTGTGTTTAGGGGTGGTAGTGTAGGTGAGCTTACCTGCTTATATTTTTGTATATATTGTTCATGTTTTGGTGCAGGCTTTTTGGGCCTTGTCCTTTTAGGGTCTTCTGACATCTGGGGCAAGAAAAGACTGAGGATAGGACGCCGGTCATGCGCATTAGTACCCTGACGTACTGGCGTCAGTCTAATGCGCCATGACCCTCTGGTATTCGGGCCGACTGGATGCGGACTATACCCAATTGTTAGGACTGCAGCAATGGAATCCTCGAACATCTACATTTATGGTAGGTACAAAACTGTACTTTGTCTGACTTGCATATGATAACCCTTCTGTTGGCGTATTCCTGTGATAAGTTGACTCCACTCTCATTGGTTTTCTGAAATCCATGTTCCAGACATTTAGCCTTCTTTATTTCTTGATGTGTTTTACAGATCTGTCAGTTTTTTTTAATGGAGGTTGCTCTGGTAGGTGAGTGCAACACAGCAGCAGATGTCCATGCTGGCAGCAAATCCCATACTGCCTTTTCTCCTTTCGGTCCCATATGCCACCTGTGACACCATCCTGTTCATTGGTCTTTTGTTGCATCAGTTTGGTTTGAGGCTTCAGCAAGTCTTCCTTTTCTCATACTGAAGTGGTGCTGCATTTCCATTTCATTGCAACCCTTCAGCCGTGAATGAGTTAGTAGATAAGAGATTATTGCACGAGAAACTGACAAGTAGTGAATAATCTTCCTTTTCACTTTCTTTCAGGACGTTTCAGGCTAATGATGAAGTACATGCTGATGTATCCCATGTCTTTCATCTGAAGAAAATTTTTTTTCTATACAGGTTGAGATGGAGTCCTATTTTATGCTTGCTCTCTCTCTCTTTGTATTGAGCCTGTTAAGAATGCTGATTTTTGTCATATGCTTAAGCCCTGTGTTTGACTACTCTGGCCCTAGACAGAATGCCAAAGGTTGTGGTTGGATTTTGCATGATTCCTCTGCTACGCAGGGTCAGTGCTTTTCTTTCTTTTCAGTCTTCATTGATAAACAAGTCCCATTTGAAGCTATTTGTTTGTCTTGATTTGATGAGCAGGAGGTTGTAGGAAAAGTTAGTAGTACAGAATTTGTGGTGAGGTTTCATGTCTAGCACACCACATGTGTGACGCAGCAAATGTGGTGACCTGAAGTACAGCCACAGGTGTCTGCCTCTGTAGGGCTGCCTGGCATAGGCCACCCTTCTTTCATGGTGAACTTTGACAGGGTGCTTTGGTTGCCCCTTTGGGGCTGAGTTCTTGTTTAGTTAACCTTCACAGGAGATAATAGAAAACCAGTTGAAGAGGAAGAGGAGTAGGAACACTTTTGAAATAAGGGATACACATGTTCCTGTTTTCTTTTCTAACCTAACAACTTGCTAGAGGGAATGTAAGAAAATAATTTCAAATATCTGTAGTGTTCCTAGTACCAGCCTGCATTTCATCTCTCAGAAGCCCCACCCCCCAAAAAAAATCCATCCAAAAGGACTTGATCTCAGTCAGTATCCTAACAGTAGTTCTGACTATCTCCTAAGGGTTCTGCAAGCCTGTCTTAACTTGGAGACCTATTACTAATGACACGTGGGTCTTGCATGTCATTGAAAAAGACTATTTCTGGAGCTATTTTATCTATTGTACCTGGTCTTTGACAGAGTAGAGCACGTCGTTAGGGTTGCTGACATTGCCTTAGTCTGTTTTGGGGTGTGGAGATTGTCCCGCTGAGGAAGTAGAAAGTTTAATTAATTTAATTCTGCTTTCTGATTAAGAGATTAGGAAAATTTCTTCTGGTCTTGCCTGTGGGCAACTGCAGCTATTATTACTTGTCCAAAGTTTTGCATGGTTACAGTATAGTCCTTGATGTTGCTAATTCAGGAGGTCTGGTCTGTTGTGGTGGAAATTATGTAAGAAGTTCCTTTGGGTTGCCCTGGGTGGGCAACTTTTTCTACACAGTATGGCAGCTTTTTGCCTTTCTGCCTGCCCTGTGGTATTCATTAAAGTGGTAGCTATGGTAATAGAAGCCTTGTAGCAATCCTAGCTTAATTCTCTTTTTCATCTTTATGGCTTGGACAAGTGGTTGTTGGCGGCCATTTTCCAGGAGATCTTGCATTGGTTAGGTTTAGGGCTCTAAGGCTGACAGTCGTGCAAAAAAAAAAAAATGTACAAAAATAGTTTCTACTTCACAAGGTAATTTTTTCTCCAAGAAGCAACAACTTCAGAACTGTTTGTATTAAGTAAGCGGATACATGGTTGAAGTCCCTGTATGAGTGTGTGGAGGACTTGTGCGTGAATGACAGTTTTCACTGTTTGGTTTCCAAAAGTCGATTAGCACACCTGTACTTAAATTTCTGTTGTACGCGTGACCTTGGTTTATTCTCTTTCTTGGCTACAGTCCTTGGCGGTCACTGTCACCAGAGAGAAATCATCTCTGTTTCTAGTGCAGTGTATCTTCTGCATGGGATGGTCATTTTCTTCCCTTGAGCAGGGTGCAGAAGCCCAGTCAACTCTTATTATTGACTGCATCTCAGAAGAGGCATTAGATCCGTCTACATTTGTTTAGACTGATGGCAGTGGTTTTGCCTTAGGACCACCCACATGTACAGTGTCTGGTGGACCACATGTTAACGGTGGCTGCAGAACCGCTATCATTCCTTTTGGATCTGCTTCTGATCTTTGACCCTGCTGCTGCTACTTAAGATAATGCATCTGTTTTCACAGCCTGGGGTCTAACTTTTTTATTTGCTACTTTTTCCACTCTATAGTAACTCTCTGATTACTTTGCTTTAAGTCTGAGGAGTTCAGCAGAGAATCTTCTCCAGTGCAGTTTCCTAGAGCTGAGCCTGATGTTAATGGTGCTGCAGAACTTGAAGGTACTTTGAAGCAGAGCACAGATTTTCCAGGCTTGGACAGCCAGGCAGTAGTTTGATGCTATAACCAAAGTGAAACTCTCTCAGATCTGTTTTGCAGGGAAACAGTTCAGATCTCTGCGAGACTCTGGCATGTATCACATCTCTGGTGGCAAGTTTTCATGTAACAACACAGGTGTGTTTGTATGCACTTTGTCACGCTTCAAGACCCTTGGTTGTCTCTGGTGAATGCTGCAGGTAGCCTTCTGGAGATTGATCATCGTTTCATAAGGGGCCTAGACATACTAATGCACTGAGAATGTCTTTGTATTTAGGACAGTTAAAGAAATGAATACACTGTCAGTTAATGTATTGCAAGTACTTCTGTTTTTATATATAGGCCTTGATTACACAAGAACAGATTTCACTGAACCAGTCTCATCTAGTCCTGTCAACAAATGTAAACTATATAATAAAATAAAATTAACTGCATTGTCACCAATAGGCACTTGAAAGGTGTGGGTAAAAGGCATTCAAGTGGGAACTGGCTGATTCCTGCCTCTGTTTCAGAAATGTGAGTGATATAGTCACTCAGTTATCACAACAAGCATTCATTAAGTAATTTAGTTTGGCCTTGTAGTCCAGCAAGTTAGCATGCTTTGGAAGGGAATAATACTTCAGTACATCTTACATTGAAGTCTTCCTTCTCCTGTTATAGGTTCCTCCTCTCCTTTTTGAGTTATTTTATGACACTGCTTGTGATTTCACCCAGACAATTCACTCAGCATAGGAAGACCCCTGTCCTGAAAGCACCCTCTTTGTGATAACAGTTCTTCAAACCTAGCATTATGGACAGTTAGATTACCCTTGTTTCTCCTGCCAGCCTTGTTGACTTGGGTCTCCTGAGGCAGTGTAGCAATTGTCTCTTGTACAGTGGCAACCCTCTACTAATAACTCACTCTAGTAGAGAATGCAAGAGATGTATCTACACCAAGAATCTTGAATCCCTGCATTCTCGCACTCGAGAAAGTAACACTGATGAGGATGTCAACTTACCCATCACTACTTATACACATAGTACCACTACTCGTACAGACAGTATGCACCAGCACATAAATCAACATATGTGAAGGTTCTCTCAAAAAACTTAACGATGCACCAGAAACCTCCAAAATAAAAGACTGCTGCAACTAGCACAGTTCACACAGCACCCCTAGCAACATCAGTGTCTTGCCTACCAAGCCCTTAAGGCGTAACACCCAAAAAACACATTTTCTTGTCATTGGAGACTCCATAGTGGGATACACGGATGTCCCACTCACCATGTTAGATAAGGAAAAAGTCATGGTCAGCTGCCTCTCCGGTGCCAGGATTTGTCAGATCACACATTCACTCAGGTCTCTCAGCAACAAGTAATATTATGACTTGATCATAGCTCATGTTGGAGTGAACAACCTGAGATGCACCTCAGTGGACTATATGAAGAGAGACATGATTGAGCTCTCAGAGTTTGTGTCCCATGCAGGTATGTCACTAACCTTGAGCAGCATATTACCCTCACATAGAGTGATGCCACAGTATGAACAAAAAATGATTGACTACAATAATTGACTTAGTTTTTGGTGTCTTTCAGAGGGGATCCAGTTTCTGTCAGTCTGGGATGATATGGTCACCAAACCTCAATGCTTTGCCAGTTGGTTTGCTAGCAGCCAAAAGCCTAGTGGTGCCAGGTGCAAAGGCTCTTGCCTCCCCCATAGTACTTTTTTGGTTTGCTAGCAGCCAAAAGCCTAGTGGTGCCAGGTGCAAAGGCTCTTGCCTCCCCCATAGTACTTTTTTAGACAAGGTCTCAAGAACAAAATTGCCAACCATAAGTTACGCTGCTAAATGCTAAGAGCTTAAATCACAAACTGCACACCCTGGAAGCACTTCTATCACTGGAGGATGCAGCTGTCTGTATAGTCGCAGAAACCTGGTTCAAGAGAGTACCCTAGCCTTACAAAGCTATAATGCCTTCCACACCTTCAGACTGCAAAATGAACATGTGAAAACCAAAAGAGGTGGTGTTTCTTTTATATTAAGGATAAATTCAACTCCCATCTTGTTAGACTGGACAACTCCATGTTGTTACTCCAAGTTCAGATTACTGTGGGTAAGACCCCCATTCAAGTCATAGCTAGTTATAGATCCCCCCCCCATGTATCATGATGCATACAAGGTGTACTTGACCAAACTGGAGTCAATCCAAATATTGCCAAACATTCTGGTCATGAGGGATTTCAATTATCCTACCATCAATTGGAAAACCTACTGTAGCCCTAACTCACTAGAGCAAAAGTTCTTGGCTTTGTTAACTGAAATGCCCTGCATCAAATTGTTTAAACCCCAACAAAAGGAACAAACATACTGGATCTGGTCTTCACTAACATGACAAACAGATGCAACACTGCAACTGTCTGACTACCATTAGTCAAATCTGACCACAAATCAGTCGCCTTCAAACTTGCACTAAAACCAGAACTTGCAAAGGGCAAAGTCAGACTAAAAAAACTTCACCAAAGCAAACTATACCTAGGGGAAGGTATAAATGCCTTTCAAGCCTCATCCCAACTGGAAGTGGTAACTACACCAAAGCCTACACTTAAGTCCTATACAATCACTTGTATTAGTGTATAGACTGTGCTGTTCCAAAGAGAATCAAAGCCAGAGCCCCAGGTAAAAACAAGCAGCCCTGGTGGACGTCCAGCATCAACAAACTTTACAACAAATGCAAAAGGTTGCTGTGTAAGAAAACTAAGGCGAGGCCCCAACAGTGGAAATGGACCCTTCTCAGCCTCAACAGGCAAGTAAGACAACATGTCAAATCCTCTAAGGGTAACTTTGTGAAAAAATTAGCAGTCTGAGATAACCATAAGGCCTTTTACAGCTTACATACACAACCTAAAAGGTAGGACCCAAGCATGTGCCGAACTAGTGACTAATGGTATCACACACACTGATCTTGCAGAGATAGCAAACCTGGTAGCAGACAGATTTGGTGAAAATTTCACTCCCTTATCCCCTTCAAACTTATCATAAACCTTGCCCCCAACTCTCCCACCCCCACCCTACGTATCCGAAGGCAGGTCATTAAAGCCCATGTCTAAGGCAAAAAACACAGCCTCTATGGGACTAGACAGCATCCCAGGCTGTCTTCTGAACAAACTAAAATGTGAACTAGCATCACCATTAAGTACTTTGTTCAATCACAGCCTAAGCACAGGCTTTGTGCATGTGGAATGGAGAACAGCGACAGTTATTCCCCTCCACAAAGATGACTTAGGAACACACCCAGGGGAATTATAGACCCATAAATCTGATCAGCTTCATCTGTAAAGCCATGGAATGTAATAAATAAAGACATAGGTGACTACCAAACCCTGGATCCAACCCAGTTTGGCTTCAAGGGAAGATCCTACCTGTTAAACATGATTGATTTCGTCAAAAATATGACCAGGGACATTGATGAGGGCAGATCTGTGCACACAGCATACCTTGACTTGGCAAAGTCCTTTGACACAATCTCACACTCCGATATTACCGATAAACTTATCAAACTGAATGTAAACCACTTTAAGATTGGTTGCCAGCTGACTCATAAACTGATCATGCACTATCAAAGTGGGTGACTCCACATCAGTCAGCAGACTATCACCAGTGAGTTGCCACAAAGGTCAGTGCTGGGCCTCCTACTGTTTGGTATATACTTCTCAGAAGTTCAGGCCAAAACTAAGGGGCTGTGGCTGGCCAGCTTTGAAGACAACTGCAAACTGGGTGCAGTTCCTGAATCGACCAAATGATGTCAGTATACTTCAGTAGGGTCTTACGCAGACCAACGACTGGTGTGTTAGTCATGGTCTTAAACTGAATGCAAAGAAATGCATCAGCATTCCCTTCAGTAAAAACAGTGTCCCTTCACACTGTCAAATTAACAACCATACCTTATGTATGTACGAAGTGGTAAGAGATCTGGGATCACAAGTAGACTGTGACCTTGACCACCATGTGTCTACTGTAGTAAGGAAGGCTTTCTACATAGCACACTTGCTTAACAAAGGTATTGCCTCTAGAGCAAAGGAGGTTATAACCCCTCTATAATCACTAATCAGGCACATAATTGAGTAGAACACCTTTTTCAGCATGTACCCTACAACAACTGGAGAGACCTCGGAGGTTTCTAGCTAAGAAGATCAAAGGACTTCAGCACATGCCTTACACTGACCACCCAAGTCCCTATCACTATACTCCGTGTCATATAGACTTCTTAGAGGAAACTTATGCCTGGCTTACAGAGCAATATCCGACCCAGTCCCTATCACTATACTCCATATCCAAGGGCGCCCGCAGGCAGGTGCAAGGGGGTGCACTTGCACCTCCCTGGAACCAGCGGACTGAGAAATTAATTGTACTTAACCTTTTTTTTTTTTTTTTTTTTTTTTTTTTTTTTATATAAAGGGTGTTCCTCTTTAAGAACGCCCTTTGCATCCCGTCCAGTTGCACAGATGCAACAGGTGTTTGCGACCTGTTTTCATCTTGTGTCTGTGCGACCGATGGTTTATGTCTTAGTCTTTCATTCCTACTGGGAATTTGAATTCCAGAGGACATTCAGATCACGCGGACGAATGTAGGAGAGGTGGTAGATGTGTTGACAGCATATATTAAGCACTTATTGTAGTATGATTTATACTGATTCCAGGGAACAGGAGCACACAAGCCCCAGTCTTTTCACAGTTGATGGTGAACCTATAACAATCCAGGAGATTTTCTGCTGTGCTCTGACTATCACTTCTTCTGGAAAATGTTGACTGGTTTTCCTAGACTTAACTGCATTGCTAGTATGTCACAGCTAGTGATGGTTTTAGGAGTCTTTAAAAATCTACTCTGTGTGATAAGGAATTACAAAAAATAGGCATGAAATAATTCCCACAGAGAGGATGAAATCAGAGGAAATTTAAACTAAACAGAAATTGTGTGGCTAATAAAAGGTAACAACATGTCTTCTTGAATGGAGAGCAAGGCAGAATGGGTACAGTTTTTATTTCAGTCTCTCATATCAGTAATCTTTAAATACTGTTCTCTTAATGTCATGCTAAGAGCAAGCCAGCATTTATAAACTCAGTCTTCAGGTTGTAATAAAATATAAGTAAGCGACTGAAACTGTCTAACTGCAAACTAAGAAAACAGCTTTGCAAATGTTTGTAAGTTGGCAACGATCAAGCCAATTAAAATGCTGAAAGATGGTAGGCAGCATACATATTTTAGCTAGAATGCTTCTGGAGGTTAAATTTTATTAAAAAGCTCTTTGTTCTTTTAGTATGTTACAGGTCATGCCACTTGCAAAGCAATTAGCTGGATTTTGGCAAGTTGTTGGGGAGTAGCGAGACTCATTCCACTGTGCTTGAGAATAGCAGGGTACCTTTACAAGTAAACCAGACTGCTATGTCTTCATCTTATATCCCACAAGATCAAAGACTTTCACTATGAAACAATAATATTATTTTCCTCTCGATCTATGTTTTCATTGACCTCCTGAAGGACTCATGTAGAATGTTTGATAAACATATTCTACAATTACATTTAAGCAGCATGTTATATAAAACAAATGAAATTCCACAGATAAATTCATACTAATGTTTTTTTTTTGTTTGTAGCTCTGGGCATCTGCATCTAAAGAATACAAGACAAAAGAAAGTTAAAAAATACAGTTTTGTGTGTTTAGCGACTCATAAATGCAGTGCAGAGTAGGTGATTCAGACGGAATATGAATATCAGAGGGGTACTCTCATAAAATGTGTTATTCTGTGGCATTTTTTCATTATATAATTTTATGATTTCCTCAGATATTTTCCCAAAAGTTGTTTTATTAGATACCTTTTAAGAACCCATAAAGTGGTCATTTCTCATTTATTTTCATGTTTTATTACAAGATTGGGAATTGTATCACAAAGAAAATATTGATAACACAGTTGGCTTAAGCAGACTACCTGAAATTTCAGAAAGTAAGTAACCACATAGCTCATAGACTGTGTGAAATTTCTTAATGTAATTCTACTTTAAAGAAATAAATGGCTAGCGATGGTTAATAAAATTGGCAGAATCCGTAGAAACCTAAAAATAAGTAGGAGGAGGACCGTGGTTAACTTATTGATTAAACTTGTTAAGGAATATAGGATGTTTCAGTTTGTATAGGCATTAATGTCTCATTTACTTGGTCATTTATGCTGCTACAAGAACTCTATTCATGAGGAACTAAGTAAGCAGTTGTGACTGAAAGGGCAAGATTATAAATAAAGAATGGATTACCCAAGGATAAGGTCTGTTAGTCTTCATTAGGCATGTCATGGCTGGGTTGCCATACTGCTGTGCAATGTGTATAACCAAACTGCATGCAGCGAATTGAAGACTAAAGTGCGGGACAGCAAAGTGACTGAAAAAATAGTCAGACTGATTGCTGCTTGTAACCATTGCCGTCAGTTAAAAAATGACATTGCAGGAGAGGGATAGCAAAACAGCTTTGATCAAACTATTGATCTGTACTCTAAAGTAGATGACATTTGTATTTTTCTGTCTTTTTTTGTTTTTTTTTTGAGTAGTAGCTGTATAGCCATGTGAAGTAGGCGTTTGCATTTCACCTGTTATGTTCTAGTTCGAGCACAAATCAACCTAATTTAGCTGTATTAGGATGCATGGTGTAAAATTGAGCTGTTTTCCTTGTAACGTAAGTACTGTGATCTGCTCACTCATACGACATCTTTGTCTGTCTGCACTGTCCCGCAAGATTTTGAAATTCCAGCAAATGATTTTGCAGATGTGAGTTATGCAACATTAAATGCAGTACTGAGCTCTCATACTTAATAGTTTGTTCTGGTGGCATGTTTTCCTAGAGGAAACTGTATCCCTCAATCTGTTCTACAAGTTTTCTTTCAGCACATTCCATGTGACTAAATATAAAAACTTCCAGGGCTTTTCTATTTTAGTTAATTCTGCTACCTCTCCTTCAATTACATAGTTCATTTCAGCTCTTTACTTTGAAGATTTTTGTATTTCATTTATTATTAGCTGTTTCAATTTCAGACTGTGCCAGTAGTCTTCTCATGTATCTTTAAATCAGTTGTAATAATTATAATGAAATTCAGAAGCACTGCTATCAGAACTTACCAGAGTGGACACCTGTACTAAACATTCTTTCACCAAAATAGGCTTGGTTTCCTATTGCACGCTGTGTACTATTCTCTGTCTAAGCCTAAGACATTACCCTAAAGCCTGCTTATTTGCCACCATTCTTTTATACAATAGCATGACAAATGGCCTGATAAAAATAATGTAGAGTATATATTCAGC
The DNA here is from genome assembly GCF_019279795.1 of Protopterus annectens. Classification (NCBI taxonomy): domain Eukaryota; kingdom Metazoa; phylum Chordata; order Ceratodontiformes; family Protopteridae; genus Protopterus; species Protopterus annectens. Next base: position 1,595,491,311 of record NC_056737.1, read on the forward strand.
CCTCTAAGGACCCCTAAGGACAACTGCATTGGTTCCCAAATGTATCTGTCAGTAGCACAGTAGGTAGCATACTTGCATCTTGATACAGAGGGCTATAGGAGTCATTAGAGATACAAGCTTAGTCTTGAAAAAAAATGTAATGCATTTTAGTTTTACTTAATTTTTTGAGGAGAGACTAGCATTTGATATCCAAGAAAATGCTAATGTGGAGTTTTTCTTGATGACAGAAGCATTCATGCAGCCTAAGCCATTGCTTTAAAATACAGGATGTCTTTAGTTTCTGTACATGTGTAGGTTGTCCAAGGAAAATGTTAATGTAGAGTTTGTCCTGATAACAGAGACATTGTTTGGTGATTTGGGGTGTAAGAGCCCTGTGAGAATGTTACTGACTGCGGTGACAGAGAAAGAGGGAGGTAGGACTGTGTGTGTGTGTGTGTGTGTGTGTGTGTGTGTGTGTGTGTGTGTGTGTGTGTGTGTGTGTGTGTGTGTGGTGGGGTTCATACCATACAATTATCCAGATTTGTGCCTCCTATTTTCGGTTTCTTTCTCATAAAATTGTGTTTTTTTCTGGCAAATCATTGAGGACTGAACTCAGAAAATAATGGCACACATTTGAGTTTTAGACTTCATATCTTTCAGAAAATGCATACTAATGCAAAACATGTTGTTCTATCCACTTTCTAAGGAGGTAGGGAGATGAATGTGTGTGACTTGTACCTCAACTATACAGATTTTCACAGAATGTTCAGATTTTTGCATTATATTTTTGGTCTGTTCCTCATAAAAATTCTGAATTTTAAAGCAGTGTTAGCACAGCAGGTACCATTCTTGCATCTTGATGCAAAGGGCTGTAGGTTCTATTCCTACAGCATGTACATTTGTATTTTAAGGGTGTATGGTACTGCAGTCCTTAGTATGTCCTCCTTTT